>NW_024097189.1:0-60000 GCF_016545835.1 Crotalus tigris
GGGGATATGCGATAGCCTAGGTAGTCTATCCTTTCCTGGTGGAATTCGCATTTTGAGAGTTTGGCATATAGGTGAGCGGCTCGCAGCTTCTTAAAACCGCTCTGACAAGTTTGACGTGTTCTTCTTTTGTTTCAGTAAAGATAAGAATGTCGTCCAAGTAAACAAGGACCCCCTTAAACAGGTGCTCCCTTAGAACGTCATTGATTAATTGCATAAAGACTGCAGGGCCCCCTTGTAATCCCAATGGCAAGACTTTGAATTGATAGCACCCCCTGGGGCAGTTAAATGCAGTCTTCCATTCGTCCCCTTCCTTGATTTCTCACAGCGATAGTAGCTTCCCTTAAGTCTAGTTTAGAAAAAATTGTCCCTTTCGATAGGTGTGACAGCATTTCTTTCATGAGGGGCAGCGGGTATAGGTTGCTTTCACTGATTGTATTCAGGGCCCTATAATCCACGCATAAACGTAAAGAGCCATCCTTCTTCTCTCTAAAAAGAACCGGGGCAGCCACTTTAGGCTTAGCTGGTTCAATGAAACCTCTCTCCAGGTTTTTTTTTATAAATCTTTCCATTTCCTCCTTCTCCTTTGGGCTCATGGAGTATAATCTGGGCTTCGGGAGTTTTGCCCCAGGCTTGAATTCAATGGTACAGTCTGTGGGTCGGTGGGGGGAAGCTCATTCGCCCTCTCCTCACTGAAGACTTCAGCAAGGTCTCTATATTCCTCTGGTATTTCTGTTAATCTTTTTTCCTCTCCTATGGATGCTTTTTCTATTCTTGATTCTGGTAGCCTCCCTTGGGGTTTTAATTCCATAGGGTCCCCCTTCGGGAATTTGATTTCTGTCGTCCTCCAATTTACCCAGGGGTTCCATTTTTTCAACCATTCCATCCCTAGAATCATTGGGCATTCCATACCTGGGGTCACCACAAACGTTAAGTCCTCTTCATGGTTGCCCAGGGAGAGGTGTATTGGCAGAGTGGCTAGGGTAGCTGGCACCCCCCTGCTATGGATCCATCTAGCTGGCCAAATGAGATTGGTTGTTCCAGTCTCCTGGATGGGATGCCCAGATTCCCCACTAGTGTTGGGCTAATGAGGCAGCGGGTGCAGCCAGAGTCTATTAAGGCTTTCACCTTCACAGCTTCGGGCATGGGGGGGATTAATATAGTCACTGTTTTGAAGATGGGTGTGATGCATCCACTTACCAGGGGTTCGCCCTCCGAGCTGTCATCTGAGGCATCCACCGTCCCTGTGGTGTAGGCTGGAGTTCTTTCCCCTTGGTGAGCAGAGGTGGGGGTTTCTGCAATTTCCATCATTCTCATGGCTGTTTCTTTTGGCTTAGCTGAATACTCTCTGGGTTTGTTGATTGGGGATCTGTCTGGGTTGTGCTGGGGGGCCTCTGAGCGGCATTCTACAGCTCAATGCCCTTCTCTTCCGCACTTGAAACACCCCATTTGCTTCTTGGCTGTATCCGATGATTTCACCGGTTGGTGTGTCAGCTCAGGCAGGGGGCGGCTCCATTGTTTTCTTCAGCGGTGCCTCTTCAATATGTCGATCTCTGCTTCCTCTGCCAAGACGTACCATTCCTCAAGTCGATGTGGGTCCCCTCGGGGCAGGCAAGCATCATATAGATCATAGTTTAGTCCGTCTTTGAAATGGCCAAGGAGGATGTCTTCTGGCCAATTCAGTTTGCTGGCAATGGCCCGGAATTCTTGTGTATATTCAGCCACCGGGCGTTTGCCTTGCCTCATCGTTTTTATCCTTTCACGGGCTTTGCGATCAGCCAGGGGGTCTTCAAATCGTCTTCTCAAAGAGGACATGAAACGGTTGAAGTTACTGAGTTCTGGGGCATTGGAGTCATGCAAGTTCACCACCCAATCTGCAGCCGGTCCATCCAGGGCAGATTGCATGATCCGGATGCGGGCTTTGTCACTGGGGATGTCCTGCCCGTATTCCTCCATGTAGCTAAGGACTTGGGTTAGGAAAAACCCCAAGCGTGTTGGCTCCCCTTTGAATTTCACCTCCACTGGTGGACGTTTTGGAATGGATTGGTGCCTCCGTTGTGGGTGGTAGTTCTTCAGCCAGATTGCCATCGTGCAGTCCGGTAGGGCGTGGTGGGGGTCCTGGATCAGTAGATGTTCCCTGGGGTTGCAGGTTCACGTCCCCCTTGGGTGTCTCTCCCTTTGTGCTCCAGAACGGGGCGGGCCGTAGGGCTCAGTATTCTCCTCTCCTAGGGAGCTGAGAGTTCTCTTCATCAGGTCAATAGCTTTCTCTAGGATCCAGTCTGAGTACGGTACCCAGCTTCCTCCCTCTTCACTTGCGTGCAGGGATTTCTCCATCTCCTGTTTCCATTCTGGTTGCTTGGTCCCCCGTCTCAGGGTCACCTTTCTTGATTCCTTTCTCCACTCACTTTTCGTCCCAACGTTCATCGACCAGCGAGGCTTGTGGTCCTGTGTCTCCACCACTTCTTCTCCTGAGGAATCTGACCTCTCAGATCCCAACATCTGGCAAGGTTCCAACTCGGTCAGCGGCTCTCTTTCCAGGGAGTTTTCCCCCTCTCTTTCTCCATTGTCTGACATGGTAAATTTTTTGCAAAATCCCCCGGCAAGGGTCTCCCTTCCAGGTGGATTAATTTTGCAAGTACTGTCTAATGTAAGGACCCACCCCACTTTGCATCTTAAGAAGACAGAACTCTTGGAATAATTCTTCCAACAGGAATCCTTTATTAAGAGAAAATGGTTGCAGGCATGCTAGACAGGACTTGGGGTTCAAGCTCTTCCATTCAAGGTTTTAAGGGGTTCCCCAGTAGTCCCACCCAATCAACCCCCCTTCCAGTGATAGTTTCAAGTATCACAATTCCATCCCCTTTCTTCTTTCTTCCGTCTGGATGGGGACTTCAGATAACTACATGAAAGGCAAATACACTCCTTTGGTATGCTAACGCTTCGGGGTTACAATAAACACACATTCAGCATTCAGCTCTTTGAAGTGTACTGAAAGGAAGTGAGGGCCATAAAGCCCCTTTGTTCTCCCCCTTCTCTCCCTCTTATGGCAGAATGCAAAGATGGCAGAATTGGGAGTTTCTATATTTGATAATTAAAGATGAAATATAATTGGATTCTGACAGGTTCTTTTTCTGGTCCCCTTAAAGCTTGGTACAATGGTTTAGCTGTGAGAGCGAAGTTAGGAATCCAAATTCTACAGAAGCCTGTAATTCCCCAAAAGTCTCTAACTTCCTGTTTTGTTTGTGGGATGGGAATCTGTAACACAGCTTGCTTTCTCTGGGGGCCCAAAGTTCTCTGTCCTTGTGAAAGTTCATAGCCTAAATACATTACAGTCTCTTGAATTAATTGTGCTTTCTTTTTGGATGCTCTATAACCACAGTCTTGTAACAATTGGAGCAGTCTGGATGTGTTTTCAAAGCAATCCTCCCTGCTTTGGCCAGTTACTAAGACATCATCGACGTATTGAAGGCAACAATCCTCTTGTCTGACTAACTTCAGATAAGCAAGATCTTGGGCTAGGGCTTGACTAAAGCACGTTGGCGAATTTTTAAATATACGGCTACCACAAGGATTTGATTGCTTGCCAATAGATTTATTTAGGGCAGATCTGGTGGCTCCCGTGTCAACTAGCATTGGGACAACCTGTCCTCCCACCCGTATTTTAACAATGGGCTCTGGGGGTGGGGCGATAGAACCCTGTCCTCTTCAGTCTTCCCATTCCATGTCAGCTAAACCGATCATGTTTTCTTCTCTTTCCTCTGTCTGATTGGGATAAACTGGATGCCCTCTTCCTTTGAAGCTCTTTCTGAAGCCTCTCTGGAAATTCCCTCTAAATCCTCTTCCTCTTCCATACTGGCGAGATTGTCCCTTGGGCTGGCCATTCCTCTGGAGGCACTCCCTTTGCCAGTGTCCTTCTTGTTTACAGATGGCACACTGATTGGGTCATAGGCATGTTCCTCCCAATGCCACGGCTAACATTTCAACTTTCCTTTTTTTCTTTTTGATCTGATTTGCGTTCCTCCTCCCTGTCACAGTTACGGAACATATTGAAGCATTGAAATATTAGTGTTATCTGGTCCAGGAACCAACACCTCTCTTAGAGGGGCTATATTTTCTTCTGTTTTTATTTCTAACTTGCTCCTGGTGCAGCTAGAAACTGAGGTTTCACTTTCAAAGTTATTCAAGCTTTTATCTGTTTCTTGAAGGGATCCAGCTGTTGCTAATTTTCCTTCCTCACCGGCTTCTGGCTGAAATTGGGCTTCTCTTTCAGGCAGAGGGAGTGGAATTTGCTGATTTATTCTTCTCTTCTAGGAACGTAGGGGGGTGGTCTGGCAATTTCCTCCCTATCTTCCTGGCTGAAAATCTTAGCTTTTGTTTGAGGCTTGGCTTTTTGGCTTGCCAAATATATCTTTGCACACTCTATCTGACATTTTGCTAACCATCTCGGTTTTTCTGCAATGTTGATTTTCCATTGGTCAATGTAGGGATACTGGTCCCAATAACCATTTCCAGTCACAATTTGATGAACCCGTGCAACGAGTTCGGGATTCGCCGATCCCATTTTTGGCCACCCTACGCCCAGGGCAGTCCACTCAGATTCACAGAATCTTTTTAACATGGCTGGATTTGGTTTTGGATCTCCATAATCCCTAGAAAAACCCTTTTTGAAATTCTTTAACATGCACTGGAGTGGCGTCTGGTCAACGCTCTCCTTTGACTTTTTCCCACCCATTTCTCTAATACACTATATTGATCACTCAGCATGAGCTACAATGGTTTAACCTCCCACACAATCCTGCCTATTGAAGGCTTAAGGATGCCACCTTTGCCTTCTAAGGGGTGATCAATCCCTTCTTCCGATCCAAAAGGGATCAGGTTTCCCCTGTTTTACAATACTTGCCTGCAGGCGTTTTCCAGACTCCTTTGTTGATTTAAGATCTGTCTGTCACCCTCATGGATCCTCAGACTGGAATGCTTCCTGATGGGTTAATTCCCTTTCCTCCCGTCGAAGTCTCCTCATAGTCAAAAGCTACGAAGCCGGCTTTGGAGCTGTCGTCGTTTAGGAGAGGGGGGGGGCACCAGGGCAATCCGTCTTGGAAGGTTAAATTCTTTTTCTTAAAAGCCCTTAAAAATGTCCCGGCGGAGAAGTCGCCATAAATCTTGTGGAAAAATAAAGCCTTAAAAAAATAAAGGGCTTTTACGAAATTCCGAAGGTGAAAGAGAGATTTTATTTTTGCGCAAAAAGGTTCAGAAGTGACTTAACAATCAGCAAATTTCTGAACAAGGGGGAGGGTCTAAACTAAAGCTTTATAGGTTTCTTTCTCTCAGGAACAAAGGAAGCATAGATGGAATCTTACATTGTATATGGAATCTACTTTTGTGTAACATTCAGATAGTTTCTCACACGTTAGCTCCATTTCTCATGGGAATACAATGAAGGCAGTTTTTACTTTTATACAATGTTTCTAAATATGCATTAGGTCATTCACGTACTGTTAATACAGCTTTTGCTAACACAGCTTTCTTTTCAGAGATTATGCAGACACATGATTTTTGCTTTTAGTGATTTTTCATTATTATTATTATTATTTTACTTTATTCTTCTTTATTCTATGTTATTCTATTTCTTTCCCACATTACCATAGCTCTGGTGCCTGCTCATTGTGCAGGCCAGTCATCCATTCGGCTTCTTCCCCTTCTACATTCGCTGCCACAACATCAACTATTCCTCGTCTGGGTAAGCATGGGCATAAAGGTTCATGTGAACTCACATTTGATTCAGGAAAAAGGACAGTTTCTTGGGATTCCTATCAAACATGGGCTTGATTGGGTGCGGGTCCACAAGTCGCTTCCCTCAGTAAGCTTGCTGTATGCCTGGCCATTGGCATTGGGGTTAGGGTTAGCCCTTTGCTGGGGTCCTGGACTGGCATTGTGTTGATAATGGTCAGGGCTGGCATAGCATCAGTAACGGGCAGGGCTGGCAGGGTGTTGATAACAGTCATGGCTCTGCCAGCGCACTGGGCTTGATGTTAAAGCTGTTCTAGGCAGCAGGAAGGCAGCATGAGCCATCACTATGGGACTGGGGCTTTGCTGCAGCGGTGGACGGTCTTGGGGACGCCTGTCCTCTTTTCCACTGGAGATTACCTAGCGGATAATCGGCTTTATTTCCCCATCTTGTGTCAATCAAACTTCTCTCTGAAGCGTTTGATGGAATGACTGTGGATGGCAGTCAGGTACCCCCATTCCCCTGATTCATCCCAAGAAGCTGGCTGCTTCCTCTTTCTCAGCACCAGCGAACAAGATCCGTGGGACGAGATCAATGGGAATTCAGCTTCCGCTACTTTAACTGTGCTTCTCCACGGCAGGGTAGCATCTGATCGCCAAATCCCTCCAAGGGTTAGTGTTCCTTCCAGCTTCATCAACCTCTCCAGTGGGATCTCCTGGGCTTTTGGTCTCACTCTGGCTGCAGGGGCTGCATTCTCTGCCTGAGCTGTAGCCTGCATTCTATCCGCCACCATCATGCTGAGGCTAGCAGCCGATTCCCCCTTCTTTTCCATCTCGATGTCTTCCCTGAGTCTGTGTCGTCCTACCAAAAGTTTAGGTAGGCGACCGGGGTTCAGGACCCCACGTTTTAAAATGAATTGGAGTCTTGGTTTAATGTCATGGTTCCGATAGATGAGACCAGTAAAAACAGAACTCCAAGGCAAGAGGTTTCCTTAAAGAACATATTTATTGGCTACAAAGTATCGGCACGATCAAAAGTGAAAATTTTGAAAGACTGAAGTTCCCTCCCAAAGGTTACAAAGTTACAAAATTGAACTTCCCACCCCAGTAATATGTCATTAATCACGTTCCCCAATAAACTACTTTGGCGGGGTTTCTAATGGAAGGCTCAACCTGCCAAACCTCCCCCTTTCATCTGTTTTTGCAAGTTAACTGTTTTAATGTTTGTTGTTTAATAAATAAGTATCAAGTAATATTTTTTACTAGCTGAATGGAATCTGCTTGCTTTTATTTCTATGTAGTGATTGAACCAGAGTATGCCAGGTGTAAACTTAGTTGGAAATTAGCTCCAGTAGTTTCTCCAGATATATGTCTCTTCTAGAAGATTTTAAATATTCACCAAGCTTCCTACTTTTAGCTACTGTTTATTAGATGGAAATTAAAGCTTATTGTCAAAACATAATTTTTGCATATTTACAGTACAAAATTCATTCCCATCCCACCCCATCTCTAATTTGGTTTTTTTTTAAATTCCCTCCTTGAATTAAGTAAGACTGTTATTAGATTTTGGGGGGTAATTTTCCATTTGCACAAATTATGAATTCGATAATATATTGGTCAATGTTTCCAAATGGTTTGAGATATCGTATACCATTATTGCTAAATGAGCTTATTTTTACGTAAACTAGTAAAAGATAAATATTTCATAACAAAATAGAGAATAAAAATAATCTTTTGTGACACGTTTTCCCCCCTTTCTGGTTATCTGCAAAGTGCACGCCCATTGTCAGTTTAACAGAGTACTGCTTGTATAAACATTCCTGTTTCGCCTGTTCCATGTAATAGTTTCTTGTATCGTATTTCTTCTGACCCCGCTATCTGAAACCAATTATAGGAGATCCATTTGGGCTGCATCTATTTTCATAAGAAGCCCAGGCAGCAGAGATGAATATCAACATCAAATATGATTCTGAGTGCTTTGTTATTTATGTTTCAGAGAGATTTTGTAGCCTTCAGCTCTCAAGAATGTGTCATGCTGTGCTGTTTATACATTGAAGATATTAATGACCATAGATGTCATTTTTCATTTTAAATCTCAAATGCAACAGGCTGATAGGTTAAACATTCCTGTTTTTAACAAAACAATATAAATGACATCTGTTTCCATTTAGAAAAAAGGAAATGAGAAAACATATCTTTAAAAAGAAGAAAATAATCTGTATATGTTAAGTAGAAACTTCACTAATTTGTTTTTTAAAAAGCTGTATACATTATTCCTAAAAAGAAAGAATTGGAGCACATGAAAAATGTGCTTGTGTATATAGACATAACTCAAATTTTAAAAATCATACAGATTCATATAATTGACAAATTGATACAGTATAAGCTACATCTTCTCAAGAACAAGCCTCACCCACATCAGAGAAGTATTTTCCCTGATAAGTATGTCTCATATCACAGCTTTAGATGATTCCATTTGTTTGTATTTTGTTACTAACTTTATTAGGCACTAAAAATGTTAATTCACACACATATATTTTAACAATGATTTGCAAAAATACATAACCAAAATCTGAGTAAACTTTGATATTCTAAATACCTGTGCTTTTATTTGCTTATTTCTGAATTCTTAATGATTTATTCTATCATAATATCTGTCTCTTTAGTCAATTAAATTATATATTACAATCATTTAAACTATTGTAAAAATACTTTTAAAAGCTGCTCTGATTTATTGCTCATTTAAACCACAGATCCATAACAAATCAGAACAGCAATCTTTCCTAGTTTGAAAATAGTTTTGTAATATCTTATAACTGAGCAAACGTATAGCATGCCAAAGGATCCCTGCTGTCTTCAGGTACAATCATGACAGTATAGGTAGTAGAAATGTACTTGCTTTATGACAATTTCCCTTTTATGCGTGTGCCACCGTTTCCCATTTTCACTTTTTATAAGCCTCATCATGTTTTATAATGGGTGGAAATTTTCTTTCTTCAAGGTGATGGTATACAGAAGTGTGAACTCTGTCTCCAATAAAAGTATCTGACTTTTCAGAAGGGCAGTTCATATTCTGGTGTTCTTATGATATGTCTTCTATGGATGTCTCCATTATATTTTATAAAGATTCATATTTTTGCAGAAATTTGATAAGAAATCTGCAATCTGTTAATAGCCTACAGACAAACTAGTACTGCTAGATAAGTTCCCTGAAAATCCAATTTGGGAATGCATATTTTTATTACCGGTATTCTTTTCTAAAACAAATGCCCACACACTTCCCATGTCAATTGTAATCCAAACATAGAATTTCATATGCATTATCAGTAACATTAATTAGCTCATATAATATAAATATAATGTTTGGACTATATTAGCAGATTTTGATTCTGAGAAACTTAAAAACAGATCTAAGTTACAGTTGCAAATTATGAATACACCAATGACAATATAATTTCAACTAATTCAATTTAATAAATAATTGCTAAAATAATTGACTAATATAACTCAGAAGATAATGGTACTATATAGGCTCACAAGTCAAAGGGAGCTGTCTATCTTTTCTTTCCTTTGTTTTGTTAACAAAATATTTCTAGGAAATAAATGGTATTTAGATGTAAGTAAAAATTGGTACAATATATAGAATTCAATTTATGGCTTTTTAGTTTGGTTGCCTTGCTAATCTATAATTACCTGGGAATCATAAAAAAACAAAAACAGAATGTTGTGGTAATGTTGCAGCTATACTGAAAGGAGTTACATTTTTCAGTCTGGTATTAATGCCTTTTACAAGGTGACAAATCCATGTTCTTAGGAGCTGTGATAGAGCATGTAGTGTAGCTTGTTTACTTTGGTTTGTTGTGTCTTCTTGTTTTTTCAAAAACTTGCATGGAACCAGACTGTAGCAGCCTTCTCTCTGTCTTTTCATAATTGATCAGGGGACGACTGCTTTCCCGAGGGTTAAGACGTGGCAACTTTTTCTGTTTGCTCAGCATCTCAATGCAGTAGTTCAAACATTGTTCACACCAGCTGGCAGTGTAATGCCATATGCACATCTTGTCAAAGCAACTGTTGTCATGGATACTGGAAACTACCTTAAAATCATCTCATTTGTGGCTAAGCAAAACTACCACTCTTTATCAGTTTGGTGACAATTTTTAGAGTGAATACAATTCTACTAATAATATATTTGAATTCTGAATTGCTCTCTGTGTCCTAGTACTTTGTAGAAAAAACTTAATAGTTTATATAGTTTAATATTTTGGAATTCTAAAGTTGTAACAGCTACATTTGTTTAAAGTTAATACTTTTTCTAGTAACTGGCATAGCTCCGTATAATTCTGTTGTTCAAGTTTTACTTTACTTAATTTAAATGAACAAGTTTAAATACTATATTTTGATTACTATACTATCACCTACAGAAGCCAATCTGATCATTTAAGTACTGATTTCAGAGTTTAGTGAGAATGCAAATGAAAGCCACTTATTTTATTTGGCATTAAAACTCCACTTTATTTTGTCAAATGAGAGATTTCTTTTTGAATTGTAAGTATCAAAAACAGTTTTTAATCTTCAATGAATGTCCTTATTAATTCACGTTCAAGATAATCTGATGTTGATTTGTCAAATTTAATTACAGTTTCCAGTATTACTTGAAGTCTATAGCTTTTACTTAACATTGTAAAGTGAAAATGCAAATTGAGTGATGATTTACAAGGGTGTGAGCATTTTACTTACAGACAAGTTCTTGTGGAGATGAGGCTATTGATGTGGTTTATGATTTTTCCTCTGCAAGCACTTTATACAAATTAATGCTATTTCGTTGAGAATTTGTTGCAGATATATGCTTGTTTCTTAAAATCTGATATACATACTATCTATGGATTTTTGTTGCTGTGTTTAAAGAAGATACATTTTTATTTACATAGGAAAAGGCAGTTTTGCTTTTTGCATTAGGCAAATTGCTACTGAAACATTTTCGACAAAATGCTTTAACTTTTATTTATTTTCATTTTGTCTTAACTTTCAGGCATTGCAGGCAGCCAGGCAGCTGCTCCTACAACAACAGACAAGTGGGCTGAAATCTCCTAAAAATAGTGATAAACAAAGACCGCTACAGGTTAGTAAAGCATCTTTACATCTTAAGCATAATTTCTAAAGAAAAGCACCCATACACATTTATATAATTATTCACATCTATAATTTCTTGCTTGTGAACAAAATACTTATAGATTGATAATGTAACTAATTAAGAAAGATCATTATATAGTAGCAAGTATCCCTTTTAAATTACTTTGTAGTAGCTTAAAAGGTTGTACAGATGTAAGCAGAACAATCTTCACTCTACTATGCCAACAACCTTTCTATGCATACTATATTGGAGGTTGTGGATATTATTATCATAAACTTAACTGATAAATTTACAACAGTGAAATAAACAATGATCTAAAAGAGGAAGATTTTGCATCTTCCTGCATTGGTTATATATTCAGCATCTTTCCCTTTTCTCTTTTCAAATATGTTAAAAATCTGAAAAGATTGTGATTGTTTTATCACATATTAATTCATAAACTTTATAAATTATTAAATATTTATAATATTTAAAAGAAGCAAATGTACATGTTCATATATACAAAATCTAAGATTAAATCTTTTATTAATACTTGATATTAACTTTTTGATGCTTATTAAAACAATGAAAATAGGCATTGCTAATGTGTTACTTCTAACTTCTTTTATTTGAAACAAATATTTATTTCTCACTTGATGTTTCTTAAGATGAATATGTATGTATTTTTGGCAATAAAAGTAATAGTGCTCTTCTCACAATGACCCATATTTATTTCTAGGTTTGTTTGTTTTTTAAATAAGCACAATATTTTTGTTACAATTACACTTCTTTGAGCAAATACTACTTTTATTTTCTTTAAACCAATGACTACTTGAAATATTACAGATTATGCATATGCTGCTGCAATTTTAAATGGTTGGATACTTCCTTCAGCCCCTCTCTTAGCTCTACTTAGATAGTGTTGTCTTTTTTTTGGCCCAAGTCCTAAATACCAGTTGCTTGGGATGGTAGATATAGGGGACACTTGATGCAATTTGAATGTTATTTCATGGAGACTTGATAAATGTTTATCCCATCCTCATGATATGATCATCATGATATCTAGATGTGAAGGGTGATTTTTAAAGCCAAAATGAGAGACAAAAATATACTATTTTACTAAGGGAGATTAAATATTTTTCAAGTACATTGGGGGACTTATGAATTAAATCAGCAAGTTTGCTAGGGTTGAATCTCACATAGAGTTCTTCCAAAAATCACTTCTGCAACTATTGTATTTTCCTAGGATAATTATTTCTCCTGGGTTAAGCATCATTTATCTGCTTTCTTGAATGAATCATGTGGCTACCTTAGCCAATCATACAATGAATAGGGTTTTGTCAAATTGCTGCTCAGAGATATTTGGTTACATAATATTACCACTGAAATTAAATAAAAGCTAAGTGAATACTTTTTTCAAGGAATACTGAAAATGTGGTGAAACCATAACTGTAATATTCAAAATGAAATAATTATTCTGAATTATAATTAGGACTTAGGGACACAAGTTAGCAGTTTAAACATATGCTATAAAAAGTACCACATAACTTCAGTGGATCCATACATGCATTTGTGGAAGCTCCATTGCTGATTATCTTGGGTCATTCACAGATCACTGTGTTGCTCTATGGACCTCTGAACTCTATCCAACGGAGATGGTAGCCTTGCTGTTGTTTCACGATGAAAGATGTGAGTAAAGAGCCCCTGATTTTGCCAGTGTTGCATTTGCAATACTCAGTAAAATGTAGATATTGTAGTGGTCCCTTACTTCAACCTCTCATTTTCTCTTTAACAAATAAGAGATTAAAAAGAATTTGGAAATTGTTATCTCAGGATAACAGATTGTTTAAGAAAGACCTAAGGAGAAAAAGAAAAGCCTCTGTTCAGATACAAGAAAAAAAGATAGTTACTATGATTAGAAAAAGTAATTGAATCAAAATAACTCATAAATAATAATAATAATAATAATAATAATAATAATAATAATAATAATTTTTATTTTGCAGTCACAGACCAAAATGCAAGTGCAACAAAAGAAAACACAAGAAAAATATATTTATATATTTTATATACTCATATATTTATATATTTTATATATTCATATATTTCTTCCCACCCCCACTCATCACAATTATGATGCAGCTTTGAAGAATATTTAGTAGTTTTCACTTTTGTATAGATTGCAATCTACCATATCATTCAGATCCAACAACCTTAATTGATCTTTACTAAGTTTGTCATAAAGCAATTTAAAAACATGACTCATAAAGTTGGCTTGTTTCAACAAAGAATAGTGGAGGAATATTTGTGTAATTCTAAACTTGTTAATGACAAAGAGATGCACAAGTTTCTGGTTTCTCCTTATGGCTGCACTGAAGCAAAAAAGTACATATCTGCCTATAGTTCTTTACTATCATGATAAACTGTGGTTTATCTTGATGTCTATCTGCAGGTAATTAAGGGTGCGTAAAAATAGCCTTTTGTAACAAATTTTAGTAACTTAATTAATTGACATTAGGAATTTATAATATGAATGATGCAAGTGTGATGGAAAGTATAGGAATTTAATAAATAAAATAAATATGAAATTAATGGATAAATAATATAAATAAATGCTTTGTTGGTTATTTATATGATGAAATTATATTCTTAAATTTCTAAGTAGTCCTTCAAATCATTTAATAGCTGATGTAAAAAGATTGTTTCAAGAAAATGGAGATGTTTTACAGAGTTCTAATCCTGAAGAAATGAAATTGACCATTGCAAACCCTGCTCTAATTACATCAACTATAGGATAATTTCAAATACAATATGAACATGTGATTTTTGAAATTGTACAATTGTTTCTTGTAGTTTTAGCTAGAATTTCTGTTTATGTTTCATATATTATTTTTAAATAAGTTTCTTTTTGTTCTTGCGTAAAATTTAATATTTTTTTATTCATTTCTGTGTATTCAGTAATATAATTTATAATCTGAGCCTAAAATATTTTTAAATTGTAAGCTTTAGTGAGGAAATTTGCTAATAAATCATAAAGTTTAAATATTTCTGACACTATCTATGGAAAGCAAATCATTGTTCATCATTTAGGTGATATTTATCTCTACTATTTTGTAATGTCAAATCAAGGGATCACTTAAAACAGCATTATATTTTTAATACCAGGTTTCATACTATTTTCTGATAATTTTATTAAAATAATTTTTCATATAAAACAACATTTAAAATTCAGACACAAATGTGAAGTATAATCCTGTATCGCAGTCTCATCATAGCCTTGAGAGTGTAGGTAGGTTGCACTGTTAAAATGACAAAGAAAATACCACTACACTTACTGCAGTGTATTCAGTTTTCGACTCAATCTGCCTGATGTGAAGTGAGCTGACAATGCAGTCATCTAAATTTTCTACATGAGCATATTGAACTGAAGTCAATGAGGCTTACTCCCTAAGTAAGGGGATAAATTATAGCCTAAAAGGATCAGTATAATCCATCAAAATATTAAATGTTATCCTATATATTTTTAATTTTGCTGTTTGGCAGAAATTGGATAATCTGGCAAACTGCTTTATAAATGTTTTAATAAAACTTTATACTTACCTCATCAGCAAACAAATTAGAATGAGGTAATATTCCAAAAATACTTTACAAAATGATTTGTATTGGAATTTATCCTTCCAAGACAACTTATCCATTTATAGAACAATTATCATATTCTTGGAAGAGCTGAAACACTGTTTCTTAGATAAAGCTAAGTTTATGCCTTAAAGTTAAACTTTGAAAAACTGTTAATCAGTTCTCAATCTAGAGCTCTAGATGGGCATAACCTATGGCTACACCACATTTGAAATTATATTTATGAATAGAAATATTTATTTTAAACTCTTAATATGTTTTGGCAATTTTAATTAAGTCTAATAACCTGAATAAAAAATACTATATATGTGTCAGAATCCAATTATATTTCATCTTTAATTATCAAATATAGAAACCCCCAATTCTGCCTTCTCTGGATTCTGCCATAAGAGGGAGAGAAGGGGGAGAACAAAGGGGCTTTATGGCCCTCACTTCCTTCAGTAGACTTCTAAGGAGCTGAATGTGTTTATTGCAACCTCAAAGAGTTAGCACCAAAGAACCTTACCATAACAAAGAAGGTTATTTACCTTTCATGTAGTTTATCTGAAGTCTCCATCCAGACGGAAGAAAGAAAAAAGGGGGTGGAATTGTGATACCTGAAACTATCACTGGAAGGGGGGGTGATTGGGTGGGACTACTGGGGAATCCCTTAAAACCTTGAATGGGAGAGCTTGGACTCCAAGTCCTGTCTAGCACGCCTGCAACCACTTCTTCTTAATAAAGGATTCCTGTTGGAAGAATTATTCCAAGAGTTCTGTCTTCTTAAGATGCAAAGTGGGGTGGGTCCTTACATTAGACAGGACTTGCAAAATTAATCCACCTGGAAGGGAGATCCTTGCCGGGGGATTTTGCAAAAATTTACCATGTCAGACAATGGAGCAAGAGAGGGGAAAAACTCCCTGGAAAGAGAGCCGCTGACCCAGTTGGAACCTTGCCAGATGTTGGGATCCGAGAGGTCAGATTGCTCAGGGAAGAAGTGGTGGAGACACGGGACCACAAGCCTCGCTGGTCAATGGGCGTTGGAAAGAAAAGTAAGTGGGGAAAGGAATCAAGAAAGGTGACCCTGAGACGGGGGACCAAGCAACCAGAATGGAAGCAGGAGATGGAGAAATCCCTGCACTCAAGTGAAGAGGGAGGAAGCTGGGCACCGTACTCAGACTGGATCCTAGAGAAAGCTATTGACCTGATGAAGAGAACTCTCAGCTCCCTAGGAGAGGAGAATCCTGAGCCCTACGGCCTCCCCAACTCCTGGAGCCGCAAAGGGAGAGACACCGAGGGGGACGTGGAACCTGCAACCCCAGGTACATCTACTGATCCAGTAGCCCCCCCCTACCGGACCACAGTTGGCAATCTGGACGGAAGACACTACCACCAACAACGGAGGCACCGATCCATTCCAAGACGTCCACCGTTGGAGGTGAAATTCAAAGGGGAGCCAACACGCTTGGGGTTTTTCCTAACCCAAGTCCTCAGCTACATGGAGGAATACGGGCAGGACATTCCCAGTGACAAAGCCCGCACCTGCTGCCTCATTAGCCCAACACTAGTGGGGAATCTGGGCATCCCATTGAGGAGACTGGAACAACCAATCTCATTTGTCCAGTTAGATGGATCCATAGCAGGGGGGGTGCCAGCTACCCTAGCCACTCTACCAATACACCTCTCCCTGGGCAAACATGAAGAGGACATAACGTTTGTGGTGACCCCAGGCATGGAATGCCCAATGATTCTAGGGATGGAATGGTTGAAAAAATGGAACCCCTGGGTAAATTGGAGGACGACAGAAATCAAATTCCCGAAGGGGGACCCTATGGACTTAAAACCCCAAGGGAGGCTACCAGAATCAAGAATAGAAAAAACATCCATAGGAGAGGAAAAAAGATTAACAGAAATACCAGAGGAATATAGAGACCTTGCTGAAGTTTTCAGTGAGGAGAGGGCAAATGAGCTCCCCCCCCACCGACCCACAGACTGTACCATTGAATTCAAGCCTGGGGCAAAACTCCCGAAGCCCAGATTATACTCCATGAGCCCAAAGGAGAAGGAGGAAATGGAAAGATTCATTAAAAAAACCTAGAGAGAGGTTTCATTGAGCCAGCCAAGCCTAAAGTGGCTGCCCCGGTCCTCTTTAGAGAGAAGAAGGATGGCTCTTTATGCTTATGCGTGGATTATAGGGCCCTGAATACAATCAGTGAAAGCAACCTATACCCTCTACCCCTCATGAAAGACATGCTGTCACACCTATCGAAAGGGAAAAATTTTTCTAAACTAGACCTAAGGGAAGCTTACTATCGTGTGAGAATTAAGGAAGGGGACGAATGGAAGACTGCATTTAACTGCCCCATGGGGTGCTATCAATTCAAAGTCTTGCCATTTGGATTACAAGGGGGCCCTGCAGTCTTTATGCAACTAATCAATGACGTTCTAAGGGAGCACCTGTTTAAGGGGGTCCTTGTTTACTTGGACGACATTCTTATCTTCACCGAAACAAAAGAGGAACATGTCAACCTTGTCAGAGCGGTTTTAAAGAAGCTGCGAGCTGCCCACCTATATGCCAAACTCTCAAAATGCGAATTCCACCAGGAAAGGATAGACTACCTAGGTTATCGCATATCCCCCCAGGGCATTGAAATGGACCCAGAGAAGGTCAAAGCAGTATTAGATTGGGCACCACCCCGCACAAGAAAGCAACTACAAAGCTTCCTGGGCTTTGCAAACTTTTACCGCCAATTCATCCCCTCATTTGCCCAGATAGCCTTACAATATGTAGCCAAAAACTACATAAAATAAACTTTTAAAGTTTGTATAATAATAATAATAATAATAATAATAATAATAATAATAATAATAATAAAGTTGGAAGGGACCTTGGAGGTCATCTAGTCCAACCCCCTACTCAGGCAGGAAACCCTATACCATTTCGGACAAATGGCTGTCCAGTCTCTTCTTAAAAACTTCTAGTGTTGGAGCATTCACCGCTTCTGGAGGCAGGTTGTTCCACTGGTTAATTGTTCTAACTGTCAGGAAGTTTCTCCTTAGTTGTCCTGCCTTCAGGCTTTTCTTTGTGGCAGCCCCTGAGATATTGGAACACTACTATCATGTCCCCCCTCATCCTCTTCATTAAACTAGACATACCCAATTCCAGCAACCGTTCCTCGTATGTTTTAGCCTCCAGTCCCCTAATCATCCTTGTTGCTCTTCTCTATACTCTTTCTAGAGTCTCAACATCTTTTTTACATCATGGTGACCAAAACTGGATGCAGTATTCCAAGTGTGGCCTTATCAAGGCATTGTAAAGTGGTATTAACACTTCACGTGATCTTGATTCTATCTGTTTGATTGATGTCCAATTCCAAACAATTCTAAGCAGCTGACAATACACCGAAACAATTTAAAAACAAGTAACAAGGCAGTATAACACAATATAAATTAGATGGGTGGCATATACGTTTAATGTAAACAAACAAATAACGTTTAACATAGTATAAAAGAGAGTTTATGTGTGTATGAATGATTTTGTTTATGTTTTCAGAGGATTTTTTTGTACATACAGTATAATAGACACACTTACCCTATGGAAAAGCTCTTGGAAGAAGAATTAATATTCATAAAATGTTCAAATGGTGTGTAATGAGCCTCCTATTCAAATCATATAATGAAGAAACTCTGCCAGTTGAAGTGTCTTCTGGGTATGCACATGCTTGTTAAGATGAGGTTGGGAGGGCCTCAAAATGCTTCTGTAGAGCCTTCCAGCATACACTGCTATATTGCAGGTTTGAGGAGAGATATTCATGTGAAGTGCCCTGTCAAATAATTTGCACAGGCCTAGCATTAACATACACTACTGACTGCTCTTGCATTTGAAGGTACTAAAAATATTTTTCTTGAGCATTTCTTAAAATCTTGCCAGTGAATTAAGTGAATCTTGCCATTAAACAATAAGTATGGTGGCTAAATAATGTTGCTTTGCATAGAGAACATTCCAGGTAAAAGTCTTGTAGGAAAGACTAAGGAATTGCCAGTCTTGTGATCTTCATGGTACTGTAAGGACCCACCCCACTTTGCATCTTAAGAAGACAGAACTCTTGGAATAATTCTTCCAACAGGAATCCTTTATTAAGAGAAAATGGTTGCAGGCATGCTAGACAGGACTTGGGGTTCAAGCTCTCCCATTCAAGGTTTTAAGGGGTTCCCCAGTAGTCCCACCCAATCAACCCCCCTTCCAGTGATAGTTTCAAGTATCACAATTCCACCCCCTTTCTTCTTTCTTCCGTCTGTATGGAGACTTCAGATAACTACATGAAAGGCAAATACCCTTCTTTGTTACAATAAACACACATTCAGCATTCAGCTCTTTGAAGTGTACTGAAGGAAGTGAGGGCCATAAAGCCCCTTTGTTCTCCCCCTTCTCTCCCTCTGATGGCAGAATCCAGAGAAGGCAGAATTGGGAGCTTCTATATCTGATAATTAAAGATGAAATATAATTGGATTCTGACATCCGGCCCCTCTTAACAATAAGAGAGATCCACCTGCAAGAAAACAAAACAGGTATAAAAGTTAGTTAGGCTTGTTGGGATACTCTGTGTGAAACTTCTTCAATAGTTTCGGGGCTCTGACATGACGTTTATGGACCCACTCGTTTTGTGAGGGAGGGAGGTGTTTCCAGGCAACTAGGTACTGAGTTGCTCCATGATATCTCCTAGAGTCAAGGACTTCCTTTATTTCGAAGTGTTGTTCATCCTCCACCATGATTGGAGGTGGTGGGGGGGGGGATTTTTGGCCGTAGAGGTAACTGATGCTCTCTTTTCAGCAAGCTGCAATGAAAAATTGGGTGTATTTGCCTGAGGTTTTTGGGTAATTCTAATTCTACTGTTACTGGATTTATGATTCTTTTAATTGGAAAAGGTCCTATATATTTTGGTCCAAGTTTTTTACAGGGCTGTAGGGACTTTAGGTATTTTGTAGATAAGTACACCATTTCTCCTATAATGAATGGTGTAGGCTCAACCCTTTTTTTATCGGCTTGTGCTTTGTATGCCCGCCTAGCTTCATCTAGTGATTTTCTGACTATTGGCCAGGTGTTTTGTAGGTTTTCCATCCATTCTTTCAGTGAAGGGATCGTTGGTTCTTTTGGGGTTAACTCTGGCATAGGGTTGAAACTTTGACCGTTGGCTATTTGAAAAGGAGTGTAGCCTGTGCTGGAGTGGACTGCATTATTGTAGGCAACTTCTGCAAAAGGAAGTAAGTCCGTCCAATCACTCTGTTGGAAATTTAAAAAACATCTCAAATATTGCTCAAGTACCGACTGGCAGCGTTCCGCTTGTCCATCCCCTTGAGGGTGGTGGCTAGATGTCAATCCCTGAGTGGTCCCTAAGAGGGATAAAAATTCCTTCCAAAATGCAGACGTAAATTGCACTCCCCTATCAGAGATGATGCGTTGGGGTGCCCCGTGCAATCTGTAAATGTGCTGGATGAAAAGTTTTGCTAAGGCCTTTGCAGTGGGAATTTTTTGGCAAGGGATAAAGTGCACCTGTTTGGAAAATAGGTCCGTGACTGTCCAGATAACAGTATTCCCATTGCTTTCTGGCAATTCCACTATAAAATCCATGGCTATTTCCCTCCAGGGGGCTGAGGGACTTGCCACTGGTTGTAATAGCCCTGGCGATTTCCCTTGCAACCTCTTTGCTGATGCACAGGTTGGGCAGCTGGCAACATAACTTTCTATGTCCTTTTTTATTGATGGCCACCAAAATTGCCATTTAATTAAGTGTAAAGTTTTTACAAATCCAAAATGCCCTGCTGATTTTGTGTCATGGCAAAGGTGCATGAAAGTTAGTCTTTGAGTTGTTGGTATATATAACTTTTCCCCTACCCAAGGCAATCCGTCTCTCATTGTGCACACATGTTTGTTTTTCTGGAACCATTCATCTGTTTCCAAACTTTTTCTGAATTCAATCCCAGTTTGGCTGTCCAGTTGTGGTTTTATTTTGGCTTGGGTTCTTGTGGTTACTGGCGCTGCCAGTTGTGACTCTGCCATTATTGGTCTAGAGTCTGTGGTTCGTGCGCTGTTATATTGGGGCATGCGAGATAGTGCATCTGCCAGGAAGTTCTTTCTTCCTGGTAAATGTTTGAGCTTAAATTGGAATTGGTGAAAATGCTGGGACCAGCGGACTTGTTTGGGATTGAGTTTCCTAGAAGTTTTCAGGGCTTCTAAATTTTTGTGATCAGTCCACACCTGGAAGGGGATTTTGTTGCCTTCCAGGAACTGTCGCCACGTGAGTAATGCCCAACGTATCCCATAAGCCTCCTTCTCCCATACGGGCCAGCGCTGTTCTGTTTCCGTGAGTTTCTTGGATGTATATGCACAGGGTTGCAATACTGCATCATCATTTTCTTGTAATAGCACAGCCCCCACTGCCACATCACTTGCATCTGCCTGTATTATGAAGGGCTTGTCCATGTCTGGGTGCCTTAGTACTGGTTCGGCAGAAAAAAGTCTCTTTAGTCTCTCAAACGCTGCTTGGCACTCCATTGTCCATGTTAGTGGCTGGCTAGGTTTTACTGAGGATGTTCCCTTCGTTTTTAGTAAGTTAGTGAGGGGCAAGGCTATCTGTGCAAATGAGGGGATGAATTGGCGGTAAAAATTTGCAAAGCCCAGGAAACTTTGTAGTTGCTTTCTTGTGCGGGGTGGTGCCCAATTTAGTACTGCTTTGACCTTCTCCGGGTCCATTTCAATGCCCTGTGGGGATATGCGATAGCCTAGGTAGTCTATCCTTTCCTGGTGGAATTCGCATTTTGAGAGTTTGGCATATAGGTGAGCGGCTCGCAGCTTCTTTAAAACCGCTCTGACAAGTTTGACGTGTTCTTCTTTTGTTTCAGTAAAGATAAGAATGTCGTCCAAGTAAACAAGGACCCCCTTAAATAGGTGCTCCCTTAGAACGTCATTGATTAATTGCATAAAGACTGCAGGGCCCCCTTGTAATCCAAATGGCAAGACTTTGAATTGATAGCACCCCATGGGGCAGTTAAATGCAGTCTTCCATTCGTCCCCTTCCTTGATTCTCACGCGATAGTAAGCTTCCCTTAGGTCTAGTTTAGAAAAAAATTTCCCTTTCGATAGGTGTGACAGCATGTCTTTCATGAGGGGCAGCGGGTATAGGTTGCTTTCACTGATTGTATTCAGGGCCCTATAATCCACGCATAAACGTAAAGAGCCATCCTTCTTCTCTCTAAAAAGGACCGGGGCAGCCACTTTAGGCTTGGCTGGCTCAATGAAACCTCTCTCCAGGTTTTTTTTTATAAATCTTTCCATTTCCTCCTTCTCCTTTGGGCTCATGGAGTATAATCTGGGCTTCGGGAGTTTTGCCCCAGGCTTGAATTCAATGGTACAGTCTGTGGGTCGGTGGGGGGGAAGCTCATTCGCCCTCTCCTCACTGAAGACTTCAGCAAGGTCCCTATATTCCTCTGGTATTTCTGTTAATCTTTTTTCCTCTCCTATGGATGCTTTTTCTATTCTTGATTCTGGTAGCCTCCCTTGGGGTTTTAAGTCCATAGGGTCCCCCTTCGGGAATTTGATTTCTGTCGTCCTCCAATTTACCCAGGGGTTCCATTTTTTCAACCATTCCATCCCTAGAATCATTGGGCATTCCATACCTGGGGTCACCACAAACGTTAAGTCCTCTTCATGGTTGCCCAGGGAGAGGTGTATTGGCAGAGTGGCTAGGGTAGCTGGCACCCCCCCTGCTATGGATCCATCTAGCTGGCCAAATGAGATTGGTTGTTCCAGTCTCCTGGATGGGATGCCCAGATTCCCCACTAATGTTGGGCTAATGAGGCAGCGGGTGCAGCCAGAGTCTATTAAGGCTTTCACCTTCACAGCTTCGGGCATGGGGGGGATTAATATAGTCACTTTTTTGAAGATGGGTGTGATGCATCCACTTACCAGGGGTTCGCCCTCCGAGCTGTCATCTGAGGCATCCACCGGCCCTGTGGTGTAGGCTGGAGTTCTTTCCCCTTGGTGAGCAGAGGTGGGGGTTTCTGCAATTTCCATCATTCTCATGGCTGTTTCTTTTGGCTTAGCTGAATACTCTCTGGGTTTGTTGATTGGGGATCTGTCTGGGTTGTGCTGGGGGGCCTTTGAGCGGCATTCTACAGCTCGATGCCCTTCTCTTCCGCACTTGAAACACCCCATTTGCTTCTTGGCTGTATCTGATGATTTCACCGGTTGGTGTGTCAGCTCAGGCGGGGGGCGGCTCCATTGTTTTCTTCAGCGGTGCCTCTTCAAGATGTCGATCTCTGCTTCCTCTGCCAAGACGTACCATTCCTCAAGTCGATGTGGGTCCCCTCGGGGCAGGGAAGCATCATATAGATCATAGTTTAGTCCGTCTTTGAAATGGCCAAGGAGGATGTCTTCTGGCCAATTCAGTTTGCTGGCAATGGCCCGGAATTCTTGTGTATACTCGGCCACTGGGCGTTTGCCTTGCCTCATCATTGTTATTCTTTCACGGGCTTTGCGATCAGCCAGGGGGTCTTCAAATCGTCTTCTCAAAGAGGACATGAAACGCTTGAAGTTACTGAGTTCTGGGGCATTGGAGTCATGCAAGTTCATTACCCAATCCGCAGCTGGTCCATCCAGGGCAGATTGCACGATCCGGATGCGGGCTTTGTCGCTGGGAATGTCCTGCCCATATTCCTCCATGTAGCTGAGTACTTGGGTTAGGAAAAACCCCAAGCATGTTGGCTCCCCTTTGAATTTCACCTCCAACGGTGGACGTCTTGGAATGGATCGGTGCCTCCGTTGTGGGTGGTAGTGTCTTCCGTCCAGATTGCCATCTGTGGTCCAATAGGGGGTGGGGGCTCCTGGATCAGTAGATGTCCCTGGGGTTGCAGGTTCCACGTCCCCCTCGATGTCTCTCCCTTTGTGGCTCCAGGAACTGGGGCGGCCGTAGGGCTCAGTATTCTCCTCTCCTAGGGAGCTGAGAGTTCTCTTCATCAGGTCAATAGCTTTCTCTAGGATCCAGTCTGAGTACGGTGCCCAGCTTCCTCCCTCTTCACTTGCGTGCAGGGATTTCTCCATCTCCTGCTTCCATTCTGGTTGCTTGGTCCCCCGTCTCAGGGTCACCTTTCTTGATTCCTTTCTCCACTCACTTTTCTTTCCAACGTTCATCGACCAGCGAGGCTTGTGGTCCTGTGTCTCCACCACTTCTTCTCCCGAGGAATCTGACCTCTCAGATCCCAACATCTGGCAAGGTTCCAACTGGGTCAGCGGCTCTCTTTCCAGGGAGTTTTCCCCCTCTCTTTCTCCATTGTCTGACATGGTAAATTTTTTGCAAAATCCCCCGGCAAGGGTCTCCCTTCCAGGTGGATTAATTTTGCAAGTCCTGTCTAATGTAAGGACCCACCCCACTTTGCATCTTAAGAAGACAGAACTCTTGGAATAATTCTTCCAACAGGAATCCTTTATTAAGAGAAAATGGTTGCAGGCATGCTAGACAGGACTTGGGGTTCAAGCTCTCCCATTCAAGGTTTTAAGGGGTTCCCCAGTAGTCCCACCCAATCAACCCCCCTTCCAGTGATAGTTTCAAGTATCACAATTCCACCCCCTTTCTTCTTTCTTCCGTCTGGATGGAGACTTCAGATAACTACATGAAAGGCAAATACCCTTCTTTGTTACAATAAACACACATTCAGCATTCAGCTCTTTGAAGTGTACTGAAGGAAGTGAGGGCCATAAAGCCCCTTTGTTCTCCCCCTTCTCTCCCTCTGATGGCAGAATCCAGAGAAGGCAGAATTGGGAGCTTCTATATCTGATAATTAAAGATGAAATATAATTGGATTCTGACAGGTACCCTCCATCTAGATAAGTATTATTTTTATAACAAATTAAAAATAGAACACCATGCAACTGTAAATATCATTGTCAGGATATCAAGAACTGCCTTAGAACAATCACATCATTGGGTCAATGTTGCCCATTGGTATCTACAATAATCAACAGTAGCTTTTCTGGTTTTCTGATTTTCAGACTTCTTATTTATTTTTAATTTGTTGTAAAAATAATGATGTCTTTTCAAAGATGATGAGGAAAAACTACACATAACATCTTTTTAGAATAAAATGTTAATTAAAATTCAAAAGCTTGCTGCAGATTTATATAATTTCTGTTGGCCCTAATAAAGATATCTATATATTTTAGATTATAGGCCTGCTCAGTTCCCTTTCTAATTTATTCATTATATACTATTTTAATTTTTGAAAGACTCTGAGTTTATTGTTGGCTTCTTTTTTTGAGTCCTTGAATCTTGAGTATCATCAATTTGTGTCTATGTTGTCATATGCAGATTTGATCATTTCTATTTCTTATTCAGAGGTCAGGATGGTTCTCACTTAAACCAATTGCTAACAAGCTCTAGTTTAAACTGAAGTCCTATACCTTCCATCCTGCTGTAGGCTGATTAACACTTTCTGAATAATGAATTCCAGAAATCTTTCTGGTGAACTATTTTGACAGGGGGGAGTTATTGGTTCATTAACTTTACTTTCGCCAGTTCTGTGGCTACTTTTTAGCAAAGGAATTACAGTACATTCCTGTACATTTATATTCAAAAGTCAGTCCCAGAAAGACTTGAAGAACTGGGAAAAGCTGCAATTATCCCTCATGGGAAGAATTGCAGTGATAAAAATGAATATTCTACCCAAGTTTCTTTTTTTGTTTCAAATGTTACCAATTTTGAAAAATGAGATTAATTTAAATGAGTGGCAGAAGGGTCTCAATAAATTTATTTGGGCAGGGAAAAAACCAAGGGTTAAGTTCAAAATTATGCAAGACTTCCGTGAGAGGGGTGGACTCAAGGTACCAAATTTGAAATTATATTATGATGCGGTGGTTTTAACATTAATTAGTGACTGGGTAAATTTGACAAACTCTGAGATACTTTATCTAGAGGGATGGGATTTACTTTATGGGTGGCATGCCTATTTAATATTTAATAAAAAAATAGATTGGGCTTTTAAATCTCATATTTTAAGAATTTCTTTACTTAGGATCTGGAGAAAATATTATAAAAGTGATTTTAAAGTACCATTATGGGCTATACCTTGGCATGCGATAGAAGGAATAAAAAGAGGGGTTAAAATGGATATGGTGTCTTATAGACAGTTACTTAAATGGGATGGACAAAACTGGCAATTAAAATCACGGGAAGAATTAGCACAAGAAAATTTTACTTATTCTTGGTTCCAATATAGGCAACTACTAGATAGATGGAAGATGGATTGTAAGGTGGGTTTTCTTAGAGAAGATGAAAATCTTATTAAGCAACTGAAGGATCAAAGACAAACCCACATTAAGAGAATTTATGGGGTTTTAGTTGAATTGGACTCAGAAACGGAACTAATTAAAGATTGTATGATTAGATGGGCGCAGAACTTTGGTGAGCCAGTTTCATTGGATACCTGGGAAACTATTTGGGTGAGAAATGTCAAATTTACTCAAGCACAGAATTTGAGGGAGAATTTTTATAAAATGTTTTATAGATGGCACCTTGATCCACAAAAAATGTCTTACATGTACCCTGACGTGCAACCTAAATGCTGGAGATGTGGTTATAAGGAGGCTTCCTATTATCATATTTGGTGGTCATGCAGAGAGATAAAAGCATTTTGGATCAAAATATGGTGGAATATCCAGAGAATTTTTAGAAGGAGGGTAAAATTTACTCCGCAATTATTTTTGTTAGGTATTGTTACAGATTGTGATACAAAGGAGGTTGTATTGATGTTAAATTTGATCACAGCCGCGAGGCTGTTAGTTGGACAATATTGGAAGAAGGAATCTTTGCCTACATTGCAGGAATGGTTTTTTAAAGTAGCTTATCTGGCGGAAATGGCAAAGATTTCGGCTTTCTTAAAGCAACAAACGCAAGAGAAGTTTTTTGCTATCTGGGACAAATGGATAAAATTTATACAATTTAGATTGGGTATACAAAAATATCATATAGCTTTTTCATAAGTTTTATTTTTATATATATTATAGATATCTTTTTTATATATATAAATATAAAGTTTTTAATTTAATTTTTATTTTTTTTTTTATTATTTCTTAAGCCTATATTCTGCTCTGGGAAGCTCAGGGGGGGGGAAGGGAGGGTTTTTGGGAGGGGTGTGGGGTGGGGGTTTTTTTTTTATATGTATTGTTTAATTTTTTTTTCTTTTGTATATGTTGTTTTTTGTTCTGTATTGTTCTTGTTTTTCTTGTAAAATTTATAAAACTTTTAATAAAAAAAAAAAAAAAAGTCAGTCCCATTAAGTTTAATGAAGCTTTTTCCCACATAAATGGATATAGCAAAACTTAACTGTCTGGCCTATTAGCATTAGAGATTAGCTTCTTGTCTTGCTGGTTACTTCTGTATTAGGAGTCATATGTCATAAAATTATGACTTTGAAAACAAACGGTTAAACTGATGTGTACTAAACATGTTGTATAAATAACCAGCTGTAGGGAACATTGGATGCCTCAGGCAGCTTTTGTTTGTATAGTATGAACACTCAATTACATAATCATTTTCCAGATACTGGTTACATAAATAAGTTAAAGATAAATAAGTTAACATAAATAAATTAAAAGTACCTTTGTTTTAATTACTCGATGTATATCTTACTAGTTAGAAAGGACAAAAATAATTTATGTCTATATGTATATTCCTCATTGTATACCATCTATTGACTTATAAATATCAAATTTGGTAAATAAGCTTTAAGAATAGGGAGGCTAAAATCACATTGTATCAAATTACTACAATTAGTAACTTAAAATGCAAATATATAACAAATGAAATAAGTATTAAATAGTGCAAACTATAAAAATGTGTATGATTCTAAAAAGTAATTACACAAATAGTCTAAACATGAAGTTAGCAAATTTTAGAAGATTGAAAATTGGGTAATCAGATGATGTAGAAATATTAGTGGGAACTCTTCAAAGATTTTTGAGCACATCCTTAAAGTGAAATAACATAAAATAAGGTACAAATGCAAGTTAACACTCTCTAAAAACACTGATACTTCTGATAATGGCACATTATCTTAAAGTTGCAATCTTGACATCTCCCTGACTTTGGTGTTACTGCACTTTCTTAGATGAAAGCCGAAAGGCATACATGGGTTGCTACAATGGGAAGGGAGGGAGAGGAAGAAAAAAAAAAAAAAAAAAAAAAAGAGAGAGAGAGAGAGAGAGAGAGAGAGAGAGAGAGAGAGAGAGAGAATACAACACTGAATACTAAAAGTCATGATTACAGGTTCTTAGTTTAACTAGAAATCCAGTTTCAGGAATTATTATTATCAAAATTATTTGTGGCCCATCTCATATTTCAAAGTGACTCTAAGCAAATTCCACAAATATAATGTAGGTGTTGGAAAAACATGAATATCTAATTATTCCCATGTCTAATAAAGATACCTCTTTGTGTATAACGGGTGAATTAACCTGATTGTTAATGATAAATAGATGAATCTAGATATGTAATATTAAAGGAACCCTTCTGCATAGAATGATTTCACATAGAAAAAAATATAAACTAGTCTATATAACTCAAATCCTGTAAAATATAGTGATATTTTATCAGAATAATTAATTGATACATTTTAAATCAGTGTTTTTCAAACAATGAAAGATGTTTGAGGAACAGCCACTGGGGTGGAGAGTTACAGTCACTTTGCCATTTTATTCAGGAGGGGAAATTCATGATAGCTAACAAACTTACTGATGTTGATCTTGATGCACATCAAGTTCTTCCCAAGAACCTATGATGTCATAGTTTTAGCAGTTCCAAACAATGTGGCCTTTAGTAATTGACAGATGAAAATTATCAATACTCAGATTTTCCAAGTATTGTCCAAGGCTTTTTAGTATGGTACTCAGTGTGACAATTATCACTGGAAACCTCACTTCTGATTTATGCTATAATCTTTCAACTTCAATTTTCAGAGCTGGATATTTAGTGATCTTTTCCAGTTCTTTGGTTTCTATTCTACTACAGGTTGTCCTTAACGTAATGACTGTAATTGAGCCTGAAATTTTACTCATAAGTCATCACAGTCAGAAGTTGAGACATCCATGTGGCCAGAAATAATCTTTTGACCTTTTTGAGAATTGTTAAATGAATATGTGGCTGTTAGGCAGACTATTTATCTGAATGGATTTTTTTTTTATTGCCAGAAACCAGCAAAAAACACTGGAAACTACCAAAAAACATTGTGAATCACAGTCACATTACCATGGAATGCCATGAGAGAATGTAAAGCTAACCCACCCAACATGCAGTCATATGACTGGAGGTGTGCAATACAACTATTTACAATGGGCAGGAATGCTTTATGGCAGTGGTCTCCAACCTTTCTGACTTTGCGGTGGGTGTTGGGAGAAGGGATGGTTCCACCTGTGTGGCGTAGCTCCATTTGAACACAAAATTAAAATATATAAAAAATTGTCAATCGTCAAATCAATTTCAATTTCTGATTTTTCATAAAGCTTTAGCTCATCCGTATAAAGCCAATGTGAGATTTTGTTAGCATTTTTTGCCATTTGGTAGCCAGTTTTTTTTTCTCAAAATCACTGAAAGTGGAATCATAGCAATAACAAATAATAAGGATGTTAATGAGTCACCTAAATGATACATCTTTTAATGTTGACAAGCCCATGTCTTTCATGTCCAACCACCAATTCAGTCTTCCACTGCTTCATTATCTTTTCTATAAACATTCTATTGTTTTTACTGACACCAGCTGTTTCCAAACATTTGAAGATCCAACTATGAGATAATAAATTAAACGTCTTTTTATAATCAAGGCAATATGTAAATAGGGGTTTTTTTTGCATTTGCAAGTCTCTCAAAACAAATCAGAAGTTTATCTTTTGTACCACTGCTTTTCCTTTTATTTCCTTTTTTGTTTTACTGGAAGGATATTTTTTTCCATATGTTGAATACTCTTCACTATAGAGCCTGTTATTATTATGATTGATTGCACAATCAGCCAGATGTTCAGACAGGATTTTTTTCAATGCCAGTAATGCTTTTGAGATTGCACCCAAGGCTTCTATTACTATTGACAGTACCTTTGCTTTCCTTTGCCATAGTCCAGTGATGGCGAACCTTTTAGAGACCGAACGCCCAAACTGCAACCCAAAACCCACTTATGCATCGTTAGTGCCGGGTGGGTGTAGCCCATTGGGTGGGTGTGGCCTATTAGGTGGGCATGGCTGCGGTGGTAACAGCAGACTGGGTGGGACTAAAATGTTCAATCAATCAATTCCAACTTTGCAAGATATTTTTTTTCCCATGAGAAGTTGAAATTCACTGATTGATTGAACCTTTTTTTTTTGTACACGGCGGCGGAGGCCTAAATCGAAAAGGTTTTATAAATCCCAGCTGAAGGCCTAGGACTGGAGTGACGGCGCACATGCCCACAGAGAGGGCTCTGAGTACCGCCTCTGGCACCCGTGCCATAGGTTCGCCACCACTGCCATAGTCATTCTATTTCTATTTACAGGTCGTTATGTTGCCTTTTCTCATTCTTTCTCTTCTCTCTGCTTCATTCTCTTGATATACTTACTTCTAACCTTTTTTTTTTTAACTTCAGTGTGCTTGATGTTGTTAATTTGAACGATGCCCAGGTAGTTGTAGTGATCATCTTCATCCAGATTTTTTTTATTAAAAGTTTTTTTTATTTTTTCCATGTAAACATTGAAAAAAAATACAATACAATTTTGAAATAAGATAAATTCATAACCATTGGTACGACCTGCCCACTCCCCCCAGGCCGCGTCCACCCTCTCTTAAAACATTCCCTACTTCCCTCCTCTTTCTCACCTCCCATCCTACTCTCTTCCCCTCCCCCTCTCCTCTCACTGCCCTACTTCCTCTCTACACTTTCTCACCTCTCATCCCTATCAAACCCATGAACGCAGCATAAGGGGAGTGCCCAGGCCGCACCCCTATAAGCAACCATTATCTATATTACACTTACCCCCACACACATTTCCTCCCTCCCACCCCCAACCCCCCTCCCTTCACTTCCCAGAGCAGAAAACAGGGTTAATAATAAGATTTATAATAATAAGAAAAAAGAAAAGAAAAAAAAGAAAGGATGACATGAGCTGCCCATAAACGTAAAGAAAAAGAGCAGCAGCAGAAGAGTGGTGATAAAGTTGAAGGCATGGTTATTACAGAGCCTGTGGGAGGGGCAAGACCAAAAAGATCTTCGACAGTGGATCTGCAGGCTATGCTCCAGAGGCTCCAGGCTGGTGGAGATGGCCAGGTTCCTGACCTGGAATGTTAATGGCTTAAATGTGCCACAGAAACGAAGAAAGATTTTTCATTATTTGAAACAACACAACAATGATTTGATATGTTTGCAAGAGACTCATATAACTTTAAAGGACTCTAAACTTTTGATGAATCCTCGTTTGGGTTCACATTTTATTGCTCCAGCTCCAGGGAAAAAAGGGGGAGTGGTAATTTACGTGAAGAAAATTTTTTCATCTAAATTAATTGAGACTGATTCTGAAGGAAGATATCTTTTTGTGGAATTATCATTACAAGGTAAAAAGGTTCTTATTGTTGGATTATATGCTCCTAATCAGCAAGAGAAACAATTTTACAAGTTTTTGCATGAGAAGATATCTCAGTTGGATTATAAATCTGTAATTTTGATGGGTGATTGGAATGGGGTTTTAGATTCAACTATAGACAAAAGGAGCTCCTCTAAAACTTTTACCCAAACTAGATTACCTAAAACTTTTTTTGATTTGAAAGAAGAATTGGAGCTCATTGACATTTGGCGAGAAAGGAATATAAGTGATAGAGACTTCACTTTCTATTCGGATAGACATCAGTCATTTTCAAGAATTGACCTTTTTTTGATTACTAGTGACTTTCTCTCTAGAGTGAGGAAGGTGAAAATTTTCCCCAGAACTTTGTCAGATCACAGTCCGGTGTGGATGGAATTACATTTAGAAGATGGGAATAGAAGACCCTGGAGATTGAATGAGAATTTGTTTACTCGGGAAGAGTTTGTACAAAAATGTAAAGAGCATTTAAAGGACTTTTTTGCTATAAATATGAATAAGGGAACATCGATGTCCATGGTTTGGGATGCCAGCAAGGCTTATATGAGGGGAATTTTGATTCAATTGAATAAAGTTTTTAGGGAAAAAGGGTTACAAAGACGTAGAGAAATAGAAGAAGAGATTAAATTAAAAGAACAAGAGTTGGTTTTTAACCCAACTGATAATAATTTAAAGATATCCATAAAGATGCTTAAGGAACAATTTAATATGTTGATGGCAGATCAGGTGGCTACCAATCTGTCGTATATGAGACATAATACTTTTTGTAATGCGAATAAGCCTGGGAGGTTGTTGGCTTATCAGTTACGAAAGAAACAGAAAGCTAGAATTATAGAGAAAGTAAAGTATAAAGGTACTGAGGTTTTTCAGCAAGATCTGATTAAAAAGAGTTTTTTAGACTTCTACACAAAATTATATTCAAGTGATAACATAAAGGGTCTTGACATAGATAAATATCTACAATCAGTACATTTTCCTAAACTCTCAGAGGAACAACAAAATGGGATGAATAGTTTAATTACTGTGGAGGAAATTGGTTTAGCTATCAAGCAGTTAAAGGTTGGAAAGTCTCCGGGAACAGATGGACTGACCTCGAGGTATTATAAGACTTTATCTGAAGAAATGATGGAGCCATTAAAGGAACTTTTTAATAGTATTTTGTTGGGTACACAAGTTCCTCCTTCTTGGAAAAGAGCTTTTATATCACTGATTCCAAATGAAGATCTTACAGAGCCTAAGAATTATAGGCCAATTTCATTATTAAATGTTGATTATAAGATTTTTACAAAAATTTTGGCAAATAGATTAATGCAGGTTATGAAGGACTTGATTCATAGTGATCAAGCAGGATTTATGACAGGGCGATATATGAAATATAATGTTAGACAAATTACAAACTTAATTGAATATTTGGATAAGAATAATCAGATTCCTGTGGCTTTTATTTGTTTGGACGCTGAAAAAGCCTTTGATCAATTAGATTGGCAATTTTTATTCTCATTGGTAGAGAAAATGAATTTTGGGGATAATTTTTTACATGCACTTAAAGCTATATATCAGCAACAATCTGCACAAATTGTTGTAAATGGGGGACTGACTGAGAATTTTAATATTGAAAAAGGGACAAGACAAGGATGCCCATTATCCCCATTGTTATTTGTTTTAACGTTGGAAATTTTATTGATTCAGATTCGAGAATCAAAGGTAGTCAAGGGCGTAAAGATAAGGAAGAATGAGTATAAATTGCGGGCTTTTGCGGATGATTTGGTTTTAATTTTGGAACAACCGAATCAAGCGATTGATTGTTTATTAGAACTTATAACACAGTATGGGAATGTTTCTGGTTTTAAAGTCAACAATTATAAGACTAAGATATTATCTAAGAATATGTCAGTTAAGGATAGGGAAAGTTTGGTCAAAGCTACAGGTTTCCAGATGGTAAAAAAGGTTAAATACTTGGGAGTATATTTAACTGCTTCAAATGGAAAATTGTATAAGAATAATTATGAACCATTATGGGTAAAAGTACAAAAGGACTTAAAAGACTGGAAAAAATTGCAATTGTCATTGTTGGGGAGAATTTCAGCTGTAAAAATGAATGTTCTACCAAAGTTCCTTTTTTTGTTTCAGATGATACCTATTTTTAAAAAAGAGGCAAATCTGGATGAATGGCAAAAGGGCATCAACAATTTTATATGGGCCGGAAAGAAACCAAGGGTTAAGTTTAAGATTTTACAGGATGCTCGAGAAAGAGGAGGACTTAAGGCACCTAACTTGAAATTATATTATGATGCAGCCGCCTTAACTTGGTTAAGTGATTGGCTTAATTTAACAAATAAGGATACTTTTTTTTTTGGAAGGTTGGGATTTAATATATGGTTGGCATGCATACCTGATTTTTAATAAGAAAGTTGATCGGACTTTTAAATCACATATTTTGAGGAATGCCCTACTTCGTGTTTGGAAAAAGTATTATTACAGATTAAATTATAAAATACCTATCTGGGGGATTCCCAGACATGCAATTGAGGGAACTTCTAAGGGGACAAATTTTGATAAAATCTCGTATAAAGAATTGTTAATTTGGTCTGGTTCGAATTGGCATTTGAAATCCCTAGATGTATTAAGGCAGGAAAATATCCTACAGTCATGGTTTCAATATTTACAAATAGTGGATAGATGGACTGTAGTTAAGAAAGAGGGAATAACATTAGAAGACAAACAATTGGTTATTCAGATTAAAAATCAGAGTCAGGCTCATATAAAAAGAATTTATAATGTTTTATTAGAGTTAGACTTGGAAACAGAATTGGTTAAAGACTGTATGATTAAATGGGCTCAAAATATACAGGAACCGATTTCATTGGATTTATGGGAGACAATTTGGACTAGAAATGTTAAATTTACACAAGCTCAAAATTTGAGAGAAAATTTTTATAAAATGTTTTATAGATGGCATTTAGATCCTAAAAAATTATCTTGCATGTATCCTAATATACAGCCCAAATGTTGGAGATGTGGCAATAAAGATGCGACATATTTTCATATTTGGTGGAATTATAAAAAGGTAAAGGCTTTTTGGATTATGATTTGGTAGAACATTCAAAAGATTTTTAGAAGGAAGATAAAGTTCACTCCTCAACTATTTTTATTGGGTATTTTTGCGGACTTAAATGATAAAGAAACTATTTTGATGTTGAATTTATTAACTGCTACAAGGTTATTAATAGGTTTATACTGGAAGAAAGATTCTTTGCCTACTTTAGAAGAATGGGTATTTAAAGTATCTAGTTTTGCAAAAATGGCAAAAATTTCTGCTTATTTAAAGGATCATACACAAGAAAGATATATTACTGTATGGAGAAGATGGATAGATTATATTCAGAAAAAGTATGGAACTAAAAAGTTTCATTTATTTTATGAATGAATATTATAGTAAATATTATAGAGAATTTTCTTATAGGTTATTGGAGTTAAAGGTTAAGTATGATATTTATTTATTCTTCTTCTTCATCCAGATTTTTGATGTCATTTCTATAGGGCATCTTGATTTTTTCAGTTTTCACTATTTATTGGTGGGTATGGTACATTTGTAAGCATGGTACATTTGTCCAGTCCAAACTCTACTGCAATATCTTGGCTGTATATATGGACAGTATTGAAGTATGACTCTATTTCAATTGGTGTTTTTCCATACAGCTTCAGATCATCCATGTAAAAGGGGTGGGATAGCCTGGTGGATGTTTCTGATGTTTGATAGGCACGGTCTGAGTTATTCAGTATTGTTGAAAGAGGAATTATTATATTAGTTGTTATGTTTGAGGCACAGTCAGCCAGATGTTCAGGCTGAATTTGGCATTTTTGTCCTTCTGTCTAGTTCTTCCTAAGGATTTGGGATAGACAGATGTAGATGTGTTAAAGGTATCATCGCAAGAGGTAAGCTGTGGTAATTTAGCTAATGTCAATGGTGTTTTGGGAATTGTACCCATGGCACCTATTACTATTGGTACTACTTTTACTTTTTTGCCACAGCCATTCTATTTTTATTTGCAGGTCTTTGTATTTTGTTATCTTCTCCAGTTCTTTCTCTTTTGTTCTGTCTCCAGGTACCGCCACATCAATTATCCATATATTTTTGTCTTTCTTATTGGCAATTTTTAAGTCTGGGGTGTTATGTGGCAGGTGTCTCTCTGTTTGAATTCAAAAGTACTGGAGCACTTTAGCTTCTTCATTTTCTATTACTTTCTTTGTTTTGTGGTCTCACCAGTTCTTGCTTATAGGCAGAGGCATTTCTTGCAGATCTTCCAATTCACCATTGTTGCTACTTTGTCACGCTGTTGTTTATAGTCCATCTGTGCAATCTTCTTGCCTCAGCTAATCAAGTGGTCCACTGTTTTATCAGCTTCTTTGTAGAGGTGGGGCTTGCTGTCTGTTGCTGTCTTTTCCATTCTGGTTTTGTATGCATTTTTTCTTAAGGCTTGGTCTGATGCAGCTACAATGAACTCATGTTCTCTTTCTTCAACTTTCCTGCTCTTAGCCATTGCCAGATCTTGTTATAATCTGCTTTGCCTTTTTTTTAATGTACTGGCCATGTAATGCTTTCTCTTTCCACATCTCTTTTCTGTTCATTATTGTTGTAATTAATATTAATAATTAATAATATAATATAACACAATTTATCTCTTATAATTATGCTTATTATGATATCCCACATTTTGTATTTATTAAATTTATATGCTGCCCATTCACTCTTGAAGCAATTTTGTATATATAACTCCAGATGATAAACATATCTCCTGTCTCCTGTGTTATGCACAATAGCAAACTTGTACATTGGGTTGGGTTGAGAGAGAGAGAGAGCCCTGCTCAAAGTCATACTGCTTTTATGCCCAAGGGAGTCCTAGAACTCACAAATTTCTGATTTTTATGCCAGCACTTTAACCTGCACAGCAAGGTGGTATCTTTGTTCATACACATATAATTTACATCTTCCTGATTACTGAAGATTGAACTAGATTAATCACCCTCCTGATATACAGAAAAGTACATAGGAATAACTTCTGCCATTAACTTATGAATTATATTTTTAGTGAACAGTTTATATGTTAGACATTACCCACCATCCAGTCAGAGCTGAAGAAGCTTCTTGGATGAGAAGCGAAACATCTTCAAAAAAACCCAAGAAAGTCCAGTTGCCTCATGAAAAAAGGACCTTTGGGTTAGACATTACAGTTATATAATAACTGTATATATATTATATAAGTTGTTAACATGACTTAGTCATGATAAATTTAGGTTTCTCTGCATAAAATCCTTTAAACCCTATTGAAGTTCATATCTTTCCCAGTGGGAATCAAACTGAAATAGCAGCATTGGAATATTTTGTGGGAGCTGGAAGATAAATCAGTTATTACCTACTTTCACCTGTCAATCTTTAACATATGTCTTTATATAGCATGTAGCAGTTTTATTTTTTAAGGAATAAAAACCATTATTACATTTAAACATCTTAGAACTAACTCAATATTGCCAATTTTATGACATTGCAGTGTTTCTTTCACAGTACACTTATACTTAATTTTTAAAACAAATTATTTTGTGACTCGGATTGCTCATTAACATAAGTGTTATTAAATCTTCCCATCTAATGATTATTCCGTTATTCTGAGAAAAGGATTTTCTCTGTCAATGTTGCTTCTATCATAATTGTGTACACTAACTCTCCAGAAAGTGAAAGAGATTCAAATATTGTGTATTGAAAGTAGTGCCACATGAAACTTTTGTCCGGTGTAATTTCTTACTGCTATTTTGTATTATGTAACTTTGCACTGAAAGTCATACTGAATTGTGCATAAACTCCAATTCTAAACAAATTTCAGTAAACCTAATTGATGATAGATAACACATTCTTTACAAGTGGCTTCATCAATTTCACATCCTCCAATTGTGTTGGTACTTCAACTTTCAGAATGGCTCAAGAGAATATTGGCTGAGGATGATAACAGTACTCATTATCAGCACATATGTAGGAAGGAGGAAGGTCAGGAAAGGAGTTAACATTATTTAAGGCAGCAGCATGTTTTCTTCAGACTCATGAAAACTTGAGAAAAAACAGGCTGCTTTGCTGAATTGCAAAGTGATGTCCTGCTTGCCCACGATACAAACTATTTATTCGTGGAATCATATTTAGAGTCTGCCCAGCAGTTCTAATGCTAAGGAAAATTAATTTATGATCATTGGTTAGTGATGAATTTCATTGTTCTTCAGCATGATTGGATGGAGAATCCACAAGTGGGTTGTCTTAATCTTCCTGCTCAAATAAGACTAAGTCTGAAAGGTTGCCACGCCTCCGCTGTGCAAGAGCACCCCAGTTTACGACTTAGTCTCTTGCTCAGCAGATGCATAAATTTTGCTCCTTCCAGATTTAGCAGCAGGTTGTATTATTCCCTTGTGGTTTTTCCCTTCCTTATAGCTATCCAGCAATCAACTGGACTTATTCCATCTCAATTTACCTTAATTCAAATTCAAACTCGATCATTTGGCAGCAGTCTAAGGAGAACTCTATCCCTCCCAGGGCTTCCCTGCAGGCAGCAGCCTGCGGCTAGCCAGGGACGGCTGGCCTCAACCAGCTGTTTCATCGATAACTACAGCTGATTGACGCTGCGGCCTCTCGTTAATTCTCCGGCCGTCGCAGTCCTCGCGAGGACTGACCGTTCCGTTTTCAGCTTGTTTGATCAATAACTACCGATACTGAGAGCTGACTGTTGGAGCTGACACCGCCGTGAATTCAACTGATCAGATTCTCTGACTACCAGCTGATAGGTGTGCTGCTGGGCTCAGCGCTCTGCCTAAACTTTCATTTTCCCATGCCTTTTGAGCTTCTTGGACTTGCTGATCACCAGCTGATCAGTGCGCCACCGGGCCTCGCATTTAGCCTGTTCTTTAGTTGCCTCAAATACCTTCCCTGAGGCAAGGAATTTTGGCATGAAAATCGTGCAACCGCCATTTTGGGCGAGGCAAAACGGCTAGATTGAGTCCAGCCCTTCTTTGATCCTGTCTGTTGCCGACGATCGTTGTTTTAGGCGCCAAATATAGGCGGCTGCCATTTTGTACTGATAGTCTGAACTAATTTTATACGGATTTGACATTTTGACAGATCGCTGGTGATATTTCTGGGGAGGGCAATTCTGCTGCAGCACAACTGCCTTTGCCTTTTCAATTTCCCCCACCCCCCACCCCCCTCAGTAGATGAATACAAAGGATTGCTCTGGGGGAGGTGACACAAGCAGTGTCACTTATATTATTGGGGGAACACCAGTCTCAGTTCCTGGTTCCAGCGGTCTCAGGCCCAACTACCTTTCCGCCCGTGCTCCAAGGTATCCCTGGCAAAATGGCGGATAATTCTGCCCCTCAGCCTGTACATAGCCTTCCTGAATCCCCAGCCAAAAAGAAACATAAATCCTCCACTGTAGAGGTGGCGGGGAGGCTTAAGGCAAAGGCCAAAGCTCAGTCCACCAGGAAGATATCCAAAATGACTGAAAAGACACTAGCAGACACCAACAGGCCTCAGAAGGGGAACCTTCTGGAATGGGGAAACTGAACCCAGGTGGGGCAAACCATAACATCCCTGCTCCACCTGCCCTATCACTATTTGAGCCCCAATCAGTTCCCTGTAGTATAGACCCGAGGGCTTGGTCTCCTCAAACGGAGACCACACAGATAGATCCCATGATCTCTAGTCTAAACCTTGGTCAGCAGAGGGTTGCCACTCAGGGCATGTCACTATCTGGGGGGCAGGCTACCTTTACACCTACCGCAGCAGGGCTTTGCTCCTCTGAGCCACAGGCAGCATGGCCTGATCAGTTTCAGGCAATGCTAGCTCAGGCCTTCGCTCAATTCATGGCCTCATCAGTCTGCCAGCAGCCCCAACAGGTGCCTACAGCTCCTTCATGAACTTTCCATCAACCAGTGAGCCACGGGTTTCTTCAGGAAGCTTCTTCAGAGTCAGATCCTGAAGACTTCGACCCTACCGGGATGATCCTGTTGGACAATGAAGACGTTCCCCCACCAGACCCGGCACCTCTCACCGGCTTGTTTGATCAATCTCTTTTTAACTGTCTGCTTCTCAAGGCGTACACCACAGCAAACATCACCCCGGAACAGAAGGCTCAGCCGGATCCTTCTACATCCAAGGACCCGAACCTACTGTATGCTGAGCCGGTGGTTCCACAGAAGCATATTCCCTCCCCTCCTTCTTCCTCAATACGGTGCAGAAGCAGTGGGCAAACCTGGGATCGCTTCCCTCTCCGGGGGTTTCTGAGAAAAACCTATTTAATGTGGCTCCTTCCTTTGCATCCTTACTGGAGGTCCCTCTGATTGATGAACCACTAAACTCCAATATTCCAATTCCAATATTCCAGCGGACATGGCTGATGCGCTCAAGGCAGAGGAGAAGAAATTTGAATCTGCCTTGCGCAGATCACACCAGGCTTCGGTGTGGGCAGTCAAAGCATCGACATCCCTGGCTTTCTTCGCTCAGGCTTCCATCTTGTGGCTCTGCAAACTCCAGGATTTGATTCCCCCTGACCAGGTTTGTGCCCATCAGAACTTGGGTAAGTTGGTAGCCACATCCCAGTACAGATGCCTCCCTCCACGCTGTGAGGTATTCTTCACGGGCCATAGCAGACAGACATCTCAGCCCGTAGACTTCTATGGCTGTGATGACCCAGGGCCCCGAACAGAGGCAAAGCAATTAGCTGGTCCGAATAATTGTCTTTGTAAGCACTGCCAACGTTCATCCAACAGCCCCCACATATGCTGGTACCAGTTCAATAAAACAGTCAACAGTTATTTAAAGTAAAACAGATAACAAACAAAGTATGATCTTTTCAACGCCCAGCTTGCCTGTAACCTGCAAACTGCAAAACTGAAGACAGCAAGGAAAATTCAGCAGGAAACAAACTTGATCCAAAATACAAAGAGTCCAGGTACAAGAGCTCACATCACAAGAGTTCACGTTTGTTCCCGGCAAATGCCTCACCCCACAGCATCTCCTTAAATACCTATTCCCCAGGTGTGCCTTGTGAAGTGGGGTGTGACGCTCTCCTCCCAAGCAAGTGAGCCTGCCTCCGTTGTTCCCTCCTCCTCTCTGTTCTCCTTGCTCTGGGATCTGGTGGGGAGGGGCCTTGCTCCTCGCCTGAGCTCTGCCTTCCCTGTTCCAAACTTGAAGGGCCCTGGCCTGCTTCAGCCTGTTCCTCCCCACAGTCCTCCAAAGCCACAGACACCCCCTCCTGGGCCTCAACAGGGAACTCCATGTTGTCCTCAGAGTCAGGCTCGGACAGAAGCATGACAATGGCTCAAGAATTGGCATGCAGACCTGAAGGCTAAGTGGCAACTGGCTACTAAGCCTTATGGTGGGGGGCACCTATTTGGCGAGGCCCTCAACCCTTACTTAATGGAGGGCAAGGACAAGTGCAAGACTCTGATAAATATAACTAGAAAGGGAGATAAATGATCAGGTAGCGGGGCTTCACAAATTATTTTCGCAGGCAGTCCTTTCGGACAGCTTCAAACTGGGACTGGCCCCAAACCTCTCGTTCCTTTTACCAGAGATCAGAACACCAGCAGAACCGTCCTGCATCCAGACCCAAACCACAATTCCAGACCAAGCGGCCCTTTCGAGGCTATGGAGGACGCCCTTTCAAACAAACTAAGTGACTCCAAGGGCACTCCCCCCAGTTGACTGTCCCTATACGCTGATGTACGGGCAGCCACCACCATGCTGGAACTTTGGGCCAGTTCTCTGGAACATTTTCGGTTTTGTCCCACCCCCATGAATAAGAGCAAAGACAAAAAGAGACTCTTTTTGTTGTTCCAAAGTCTTCAGGGAGCTGGAGGGCAATTTTGGATTTAAAGAGTCTAAATTACTACCTAACGTACAGGAAGTTCAAGATGCAGTCGCTGCAATCGATCTTGGCCAGCATCAGAAAAGGGGACTTCCTGACATCAATAGACTTAATGAAGGCATACCTACACATCTCTATCCTCCCTGGACATTGCAAATTCCTCAGATTCTGCTATGCCCACCAGCACTACCAATACAGAGCCCTTCCATTTGGATTCTGCTCGGTGTTTACAAAGATATTGGCAGTGCTGGCCACCCACCTGAGGCAGATCCCAATCCGGGTTCATTGCTATCTAGACGACATCCTGATACAGTCTCCTTCCGTCCAGCTAGCTCAATCGGATCTCACAGTCACCATCACGACCCTTCAGGAGCACGGGTTTTCCGTCAATTTTCAGAAAGGCCAGACGGTCCCATCAACCTGTCTCCTTCATTTGGAGGCGATTATAGACACAAACAATTGTACGGTCTATCTCTCACAGGACCGACGAGACAGCATACGGGCCCTAGTTCATCGGGTCTGGAGGGAGCTGGTGGTCACCCTAGCAATGTTGTCACAGCTCCTGGGGAAGATGGTGTCCTGTATAGCAATTGTACCATGGGCATGTCTTCACGCCAGGGAACTACAGTGGCTTTTGCTCCCATTCCAGAGGCTACGTATCAGCGCTTCCTCCCAGAAGGTTCGAGTTCTGCATCAGGCGTTGAACTCTCTTCGATAGTGGGCCTCCCCAGCAATGTCAATGGGAACACAGTTCAAGGAACCAGCCAGGATTACCCTGACCACGGACGCCAGCCTCTTTGGCTGGGAAGTGCACCTCCAGTCGGCAAACAATATAAATTGGCTGGAGCTCAGGGCCATACATTTAGCCTTACGCCACTTCAGCAGCAGGGTGGCGGGACAACATGACCTGGTGCTCACAGACAACATTGCTGCAAAGGCCCACGTGAACAGGAAAGGGGGGACCAGATCCTAGCCTCTCATGGAGGAGGCCAAATTGTTGGGGACTTGGGCAGAGAACAATCTTGCTTCCATTAGGGAAGAGCACATCTCTGGAGTGGCAAATCAGCAGGCGGATTCCTTGAGCAGGTCAACGGTGGACCACGCCGAATGGTGTCTGGAACCGGGATTGTTCAGGGAAATCACGGACAGGTTTGGTCTCCCAACCTTAGAGCTCTTTGCTTCCCCAGCCAACTCCCAACTCCCGAGATTCTTTTCCAGGTTCCCGTTTCCGACAGCAGAAGGGACAGATGCCCTCCGCAGTCCCTGGCCCAGGGAGCTGCTGTACGCATTTCCTCTTCTACCACTACTTCCAGCGACAATCCGCAAGATCCTGCACAAACGGGCAGAGGTCATTCTGATTGCCCCGCATTGGCTGAGACATCCGTGGTTCGCCGACCTGGTGGAGCTTTCCGTCTCTCCCCTGTGGAGGATTCTCTCAGGTCGTATCGCCCTCACCCAAGGAGTTCTTCAGCATCCAGATCCTCATTGGCTCCAAGTAACCGCTTGGCACTTGAGCGGCGGCTTTGACCCGAGGCTCAGATTCGTCGAGGGTGATTGCCATGATTCAACAATCCAAGCGCCCCTCCACAAATAGAATCTATGATGCCACATAGAGGAGTTTCTGTAACTGGTGTTCAGAACACAAAGTGGAGCTCTCGGACACCTCTATTCCGATTGTGTTGGAATTTCTGATGGATGGGTTGGACAAAGGGTTATCCCCAAACACCATCAGCAGACAGGTTGCAGCTCTATCCACGGTGTTCCTGTGTGAGAATTCTGCCCCACTGGCACACCGCTCTACGGTGCGCTCCTTTCTAAAAGGGGCGACTAACACCAGGCCCCCTGTGGTCCACCATTATCCCTCTTGGGATCTACCACGGGTTTTACAGGCCCTTATCTCTCCACCCTTTGAGCCCATTAACACATGCTCACTGAAACTGTTGTCCATGAAGGTAGCCTTCCTCATAGCGGTCACGTCGGCCAGGCAAATTTCAGAGCTGGCCGCCCTCTCCATCAGAGAGACCTGTGCGTGTTCCATGCAGACAGGGTGACCCTTCGACTGGATCCTTCCTTCATTCCCAAGGTCAACTCCTTTTACCATAGATCCCAGGAGGTGGTGCTTCCTAATTTCTGCCCTAATCCTTCTCATGACCTAGAGAAACAATGGCACACTCTGGATGTTCGCAGGGCCCTGCAACATTATATCAAACGGACTTTGGCCTTCTGTAAATCCGGAGCACTATTTGTATCATTTCAGCCCTCATCCATGGGTCAGAAGGTTTCCTCCTCGACCATAGGCAGGTGGATTAGGGCGTGCATTGCCCAAGTATACCGGTCACAGTCATTGACCATTCCTAGACACATAACTGCCCATTCCACCTGCGGTACTGCTACATCAGTGGCTTGGGCGACCCAGACATCTATCGGGGAGAGCGGCAACGTGGTCCTCGCCTTTTTCCTTTGTCAAGCAGTATAAGATAGACAAATTTGCCTCCTCAGATGCCTTGTTTGGATGGAGGGTGTTACAGCAAGTGGTATCAGCCAATGGGACTCAGGCCCAAACTACTTCCCCCCCTTAGGGACAACAGGGTTTTGTCCCACTTGTGGATTCTCCATCCAATCATGCTGGAGAAGGGGGGTTGTTTTACCTGAACGCCTTTTCTCAGCATGATGATGGAGAATCCACTACCTCCCTTTGAGTGTCTGTTTGGTCCTGTGCCTGGTGTAGGAGGAGCATATGTGTCGGACTACCATCTGTGCCTCGCCTTCGTTGTTAACTGGGGTGGTCTTGCACAGCGAAGGCATGGCAACCTTTCAGACTTAATCTTATTTGAGCAGGAAGATTAAGACAACCCACTTGTGGATTCTCCATGCTGAGAAAAGGCGTTCAGGTAAGACAACGCCCCTTCTCAAGATCACTAGTTTAAATTTAAATGCTCACAATTAAAAATAAATAATTGCAAAAGGCAGTCATATAACACATCCAATAGAGATTGCATATAAAACATCCAACAGAGATTGTGTCAATAAGATGTTACATTGTAGTTTATTAAAATTTTGTCTGTAAATAGCATGTGAATATGTTTCATCTACATGGTTTGTCTTTTTATTACTTGAGTATAGCTTATAGGAGGCACATTTGCCTAATATTCTGTAGTAATATTGAGTTTAATATTTCTTAAACTAATAAAATGACCATTGTCAGAAGAAACTAAACACATTATTGCATTGTTATTGGTGCTAAATATAAGTAATTCCACCAAAAAAGGAAAGAGAGAAAGGGTGTCTTATGCTGCTTTAAAAGTAACCCTCAGGGAAAATGCTAGAGTGCATAAATTAGAGTGCACAACCAGTTACCCATTCAGATTATTGTGATGTGATTTGTCCTGCAGCTGCTTCAAATTAAAAACAGGTGTAGAAGGCCGATTATGCAAATATCTATATTAATGTAATTGTCAAATTGGTGTGTTTATCACCATGCTTTTAAAGAGTAGGCCATACTCTTATTTTAAATGGAAATTAGGTTTATTCTTGAAATTGGATAATAAACTTATATATACAAAATAAAACTTCTGATTTTGATATTTTTGTAGTGATTTGTTTAGTACACGCTATATGGAAATACTATTGTACTTTTTTGAAGTTTGCTAAGCATAGCAATGAAATCTTCATAAAATTTTCAACATTCAGTTTTCATTGAGTTTGACTGACTTTACTTATTATGGCAACACTGACTTATGAATCTATTTTGTTTTAATTGGATACTTAATGTAATATATGCAGAAAATATTGAACTGTATATTCCAGAACTATGCTTTGTTTAGCCCCATATGCATGCTTATTTCTCAGATGTAAGCATCTGTAGAAAAATAGTGGTGGGAATATGTGTAAAGCTTTCTACAAGTATATGGTTAAAAAACCAAGATGGTATGATATGATATCCAGTTATTCTTCTGTGTTGTTTTAAAAAATTGCTTACAGTTATGTTAAATAGTGATGTGGATAAAGCTAATTGATGTAAAAACTGTCCTGCAGCAATTAGAACTGAAAGTTAATCACTCCAATTACTGTAATGTTTCAAAGTACCGGCAGCAAGACAATATAATTTGAAAAATAATGTAATACTAAATAACTGATCCTAACTTTTATTCTTTATATTAGATTGTAATCAGAGAGATTGCATTTGAAGCATTCTAAAACATTGGCAAAATTCTTTTACAATTTAGGAACATAAACATATATAGATTTAAGATACAGTAATTGATGATGTTAGATCTATGGCTATGTACTTTGAAACATACATTTGGTTTCAAAACTTGCTGATGAAATACCAGGTGCGTGTTTACCATGAAAAGTAAATATGGGAAGAAGCTAAAACACATTTGCCAAAGACTTGTGCTAGATCTTTAAGGCCCTTCAAAACACCAGCAGACTAGGTGCAATCTGGATCTTGGAGGAACTTCATTCCAGAGCGCATCTGGAAAGAAGGCTGTTCTAAGAACTTTCTGGAAATGAGATATTTAGATTAGCTTTTCAGATCTCATAGCAAATTTGCAGGATCCAATCTGTATTGGTTACTGGGATCAGAGATTATGGACCTAGATTGGATCCTGCAACATTATCCCGGGACACGTATATTCACCTTCATTCATCATAGCAAAGTCTTTATACTGAGTGAAAATATTGGCCCTTCTTCCATGTTCCTCCAGGAATCCAAGCAACTTGCAGTGTTAGCAAATGAATCTGTAATCTTCTGCTATTAAAATATAGGCTATATTATTGACCTCATCTTGTTCTCTAAAGTCAAGATTGTTTAAGGCCTAATGAAAAATGTAGAAGATGGAAAAACTGGGAAAACACACCTAATCAATTTGCTTGCACAACACTGTAAGTAAAATTGACTTTACTAATCTTTTCTTCCCAAATTAACCAAATGTTGCAAGAAAAATTAAGTAAAGAAGCCTGGGATTCTGTTTATCAAAACAATAATTCTCCCCAAACTAAACAGAATAGGACCAAATTTGTTTTGTGGAAAAAACCTAGCAAGGAAGGTTGAGTTTGAAAATGGGCCAGCATTGGCAGATGCAGCCAATCAGTCACTGTCTTAGAATGTGGGCATCTGCTATATTCTATGTCCCCATTCCTTCCTCATAATCATATGACCCAGAATATAAGAAGTTCTCCTAATGCTTTGTACACATATGTACAAATAACACTGATGTAACAGTGTATAGAACAGAAATACAAAGACATAATTATAACACATTACTTTCTTCTATAGAATAAAACTTATTTATTTTTTGTTTGCATGGCTGTCTGCCTTGCATGAGGTTCTTTGGGTAGTGTACAATATAACCAACAATTAAAACATATTCCAAAGAACTGTCGAATTAATTGAAGCAGACACCTCAGGATGTTAAACATGATGCAACCAGCATGCAGACTTCCTATTGTCAGGGGATTGTCTAGGCCTGTTAGAAAAATGTTTTTAGGTATTTCCAGAAAGTCACATGTGTTGGGGCGAACCTCACCAAGGCTCATCTTTCACATCTCTTCAGTAGATGGAACCTGCATTAGGGCATTTAGTAATAGCAGTAGCATTTAGGCTTATATATCACTCCATAATGCTTTACAGCAGTCTCTGGGTGGTTTACAAAAAAGAAGCATTATTTGCATATTGCTCCCAATAATCTGGGTCCTTATTTTACCGACCTCAGAAAGATGGAAGGCTGAGTCAACCTTGAGCTCCATCAGAACTGAACTCCAGGCTATTGGCAGAGTTTGACTGCACTGCTGCACTTTAACCTCTGTGCCACCATGGCTCAATATGCTTCTCCTGCCAGACTGATACAACAGATAGATGTAATCAAGGAGCAAAAGTCCCACAGAAAAGCTGGTCCTGTGCCATGCAGTAACATCCTATGGCTGTTACTAGTAAAGGATTGGAAAGAATTCCAGAAGCCATGTTCTAGAAGCTTTCCCTATGGATTGGCCTATACACTTAAATCTAGAATCTTGAATTGTTAAAAGCAAACATTCAGTATGAATGAATGATGAGATGATCTATACCACGGGTAGGCAACCTTGGCTCTTTTACGACTTGTGAAGTTGAAGTCTACGAGTCATAAAAGAACCAAGGTTGCCTACCCCTGATCTATACCAATAAATGAAATCAGGATATTATCTCAGTTATTTTATCATGAAGGAATTACGGAATTTGGAATATTATGAAGTTGATTTTCTTGAAGTTAGTATCTGTGTTGTCTGCCTGCTCAAGGTAGAAAGTTTACAATTAAAAAGAAGTTTATCTCTGAAGATAACAGGTTTTATCAATCAGGGCAAAGATATATTATTTTTTCCACTTAGGGATTCACACTTTAATAATCTAATCTAAAACAGGTAAATAGTGTTCTTCCTCTCTATGTATATGAAAAGAACCAAAGATTTAAATGAATAGCAATTTAAGTCTGCAATTTAAGTTAAGTTGTACCCCTGTACAATTTATCTTACAATAAGATCTATTGAACTTTTGTATAAATGTAATAGATATCAGGCATTATGCAAATATTCTTCATTAGAGCTTTCAGAGCAAGCCTGTGACATATATTAGTCAAAAAATATAGTAACTGGTTCAAGACTATTAGTAACTTGAAGTTTCTCCATACTATCCAACATTTTAATACTTAGACCACATTGGCTTACTTTTTCTATCTTAAGGTTACCTTTTAGAGAGTACTAAATAGGCCAAATATTTTGAGTTGGGACATTATCTGTTTAATTTAATTTGTGTGTATCCCGTAAAGACAATGTTATATTCCACTGAGATGTAGATTTCAAATACAAGGTTAATTCTATTTTTCTCAGAGCTCAAGAATTGGTTTTGTTTTGTTTTTGTCCTAAATCATGTATCATCAAGAGATTTTCACATTCCCTTGATGATATAAGTGTTCTAAAACTTTCTATTACTAAAAATAAAAAGTGTCCCATTTGTATATAAATTAGGCCCATGAATACCATTTGAAAAAGGCTGTTTGGAGCACAATGTTAGTGCTCCTTTTCAAACCATTAAAGCAGCTGCAATTTTTCCATGCAGAGACAGACTGGAACAACTCCAAAGCAATTGTTTGAGTGGGGGGGGGAGGCGGGGAGAGATGAAAAGCTGCTTTAACTATTCAAAAAGAGATGCTTCATAGTGCTTCCACAAAATGTTGTAATTTGAAGGATTTGCATAACCATAGTATAAAAGAATTATGGTTAGGCTATTTATAGGTGGTTCAAGAAACATACATACTGAAGTCAGAAAGGTTCTGCCTGGGACAGGATAGTTCCAGGTTGGAAGAATCTGAACAATTGCATCACGATGTCTCACTCAATGAAACACGCTAATGTAAATTAAAATATTTGTATCATTATTCCAAGCTGTATGCACTTGTTGGTTCTAGTAGTGGCCCTATCATACTGTTTAGATTTATTATGTGCTAAGTGTTGAATGAGTTAATTTAGTCTAGTGGTTAAGGCATCATGCTAGAAACCAGGACATTGTGAATTCTAGTCCTGCCACAGACATGAACATGTAAAACCAGCTGGGTGACTTTGGGCCAGTCACTCTCTTAACCTAATTTACTTCACAGGATTGTTGTGGGGAAAATAGGAGGAGGAAGGAGTTTTGCCATGTTGAGCTTATAAAAAATAAAAAAGGAAAGATATAAATGAAGTAAATTAATAAATAAATCACTCCCCTCTGATTGTTAATTATATCCCAATTGTCTATCATACTATCCTTTATGAAATATACCAAGAAAAGAACAGTATGTATGTAGGGAGTCATTTGTCCATTTTAGAAAAATAAAGTGGAGAACTGTAGCAATCTTGTCTATGGAGATTCTCAATCATCCAGGTCATGGTTTTCCCAAAGATGCTTTTTCAAGAGGCAACTGGACTTTTTTGATTTTCTTTGAAGACATTTCACTTCTCATCCAAGAAGCTTCTTCAGCTCTGTAACAATCTTCAAATGACAAAATTATAGATAAAATGGAAAAAACTTAAATTTCCACTTGTGGCTACATTAAAAGAATGGGATGCTCCTTTTTAAAAAAAATTCCTTTTACATATATTTTCACATCTGTATTCAGGAGCAATTATAATTGGGAACGCAATCCTGTCTGGAGCTTATGCTCGACAAGTGGTATATTACCTGGCAAAAATGGCTGTGTTTGCATTCTGTGAACTCAAATATGGCAAAAGACCAAAAATTGTCGATGTTACCACTAACTGTATCAGTGGCCAAATTATTCACTTCATTACAATTTCCCTAAGCAATTTATTCAAAGTTATGATAGGAAAAGTACTTATGCAGTACTGTGGCTGCAAATGACAGTTTTTAAAGTATGTTATTTTTATTGAAAAATATTAGAATTCATATATTGTTTTTATTTTTTATATCTGTATTTTATACTATCCCATTCCACATTACACTTAATATATATTATTTTGAGATAAATGCTCACTTTTGTGATAATTGATCCTTATGATCTGAATTTAAAATAATTGGCATTATTCCAGCTAAGATGGCTAGCAGTTATGAGGTTAATCTTCTATTGTTTATGAAATTCCACTGTGTTAATATACAATAAAGGTAAATTAATAAAGCATTATTGGATAAAATACAAGAAGTATTGTTTAATACCATTGTCACTAAATAATTTAATTTTGAAAGAGCTTTCTGGACATCTTGTGAAATCATCCTAGAATTATGTGGATTGTTTTGTTTTGATTTTAAGCTAAGGTACAGCTGCATAGCTTTAAAACAGTCAGTTTTCCTTATTATGACTAGTGCTACAATTTGTGCTGTTTTAAATTGCCTGCAATTAGCATATCTCAACCTTATTTTTAGGTTTAAATTGCAGTGTGAGAGTATACTCTCCTCTTAGCTAATTAGTGCTATCAAGGAACAGTAGGTTACCTCATTAGTACCATGTGCATTTAATTAAAGAAGAGAAAATTGGAGTTAACCTCATAGTTAACATTTTCACATAGTGCTACAGTGCCAACACCTTCAATTGGAGTCACACCCCTGTGTATCTAATTATTCACTGGTGCCAAATAAGGTTAGCAAGGATACCACCATACTGTTGACAAAAATAATTTAGAAGGAAAGCCTGCTTGTTTCTGACATAGACATCAAGTTTGAGTGTTCTCTTCTAATACGGATTCTTCAGGTTAACCTGATTTTTTTTCTCCCATGTATATTTCTTTCAACAAGAAAAAAAACTACAAATTAACTCAGAAAGAAAAAAAAAGTATTTTACATTTTTCTTGAAGATAAAAAACTCTATTTTAATATCAACAACTTTTATTTCAAAACAACAGAAGTTTTTTAAAAAGCCAGTATATTTGTATAAATGCATGAGACAGCTAGTTTATCAATTTTAAGAAGATCTCATATATTACATTTTTTACAATCCATAATTGTAATTTATCATTTACTACAGAATCTAAAATTTAAAGTATGGACCAATTGCCCTTATTTTCAAAGTCATTTGAGTCATTATATTTTTCCTACAGTAGGGTCTATGATAGTTATACCATGTGAGTATACTAGGAAGCCATAAATGTTTTCTCATTCCCAATGTGAGTATATTGCATGTGCAAACTCTAAAATATATGCTAGATTGTCATATTTTCATATAATGAACTGCTGTCCCTGAAGGACATGAATACAATTTTAAGCTGCTTTAAAATATATACCTCTTATAATGTTACCTTATTCACAGTGTTCTCCCTTTTTTGAAAAAACAGAGTGTCCAATTGCTGTATTGAGTTCCATGCTTTATCTCCAGTACATTTTATTTATTGATTAAATTTATATGTTGCCCATTTGCCAAAGGCAACTCTCGGTGGCTTACAATTAATCAAAAAAGACCAATATAAAACAATAAATACAGACAATAAAAATAAGTAATAATTTATTAGTCTGTTTTTGTAATGGGTTATTAATTGTTATAGGACATGTGCTTTAGTATGTTGATAAATTTATGGGATATTTGGAAAAATATCAAAATTAAAATATTTAGAAATTTATACAACTTATTTACTGATTCAATGCTTGGTAGATCCTATGAGAATTGTCCCAACTTTAGCCTAAGTTGACTTAAAATTATTATTTGGGAAATACCACCCAATCCAGAAAGGGCCTAGTGTCTCATAGGTTCTTATGTCAAAAGAGCATTGGCCATACGTCGTCAGTAGACAAGAATTTTGGTATAGATGAGTCTATCCCAGATTAAATAATATACTTTTTTTCCCCAAACAATTTCATTCCATTTCTCAATTGGTACATTATTCCTACATCAGAAAACATGTTTGCCTTTGGTTTGTGTTCTGTTCAAATAAATAATTATACATATCTTCAAAGTCACCTTACAAAATGCTATCTTGAAAAGCTACTTTTAATTTATTATAAAATATATGTCGACATAATATCAATATTTTTGTGGTTTAACTAAATAGTAATAATAGTCAAATGGAAATAATTTCAGAATGTCAGCCACTAAGATGGCATCTTTTGATACAGTTTTCAAAGAATGCTGTGGGACAAGCTGTTGCTGTTACTCTGCCAAAATGCAACAAATAAAGGTTCCCCAAAATGTGCTGGTAATTTTCTTTGGTAATAACAATTTTGGTTATTTGTCTTTGAATTGATAAGCTAAAGGTTGGTCCTGATACATATTCAATAACATGTGGAAATTTTATGGTAGTCTTTTGACCATAATTAAATTGGGTCAGGCAAACAAGAAAAAGAATATATATCATTTGGGGAGGACATAGGCATCAAACAGCTTGATGTTACTTGTAGCAATTGCAATTTATGGAGATTCATCCTGAAAATGAATGCTTGTAGTCATCTAACTAACAAGAGCATTGTGAATTTAGGAGTGATAAAAGAGACTAGGTTTAAAGGAAAATAAGAAAAAAACTGATACTTTTTAGTCCTTTTGAAGAACCAAAGCAGTTGTAAACCAGTATCAAAAACAATTACTTCTTCATGGGAAGATTTCTAAGTGCATCAATCTCTTATTATTAGAATGATCCATGACCTGTTCTACTATCTATAGCAGTGATTTTTATGGAATAATCAAACAGGGATGGCAGATAGCTGCAATGTAAAAATAGTTCACCCATATTTAAGCACAATGCCTAATTATATAGTATCTGATTTATCTGAGTCAGCTTCTTAATAGGTTTCCATGCCCATTTCCCTGCCAGTATTCTGGATTTCACAAAAAAAATAAATAATCCTTTCACACCAGTTTCTTGTTATTGCCATATTCCTCAAGAAAGTTGCAGTCTGTTTAATATTACTTCTTTCAACAGAGACATTATAATTTCCATGACTTATTCAAATCATGTTATAGATTATCTTCACCTTCTTTACCTTGTTTTCTTTACCAAAAATAAATACTCTAAAGATGAATCTGAACTTCAACCAAGAAGAAAGTTGAATTGCTCCTCTTTTATTTCTGTTGTCCTAGGGTGAATAACAATATTTAACGCATGGTCATATTATCTATACTATATTAATCAAACTGATCTAAGTGCCTATAGTTTGAAATATGTCAGAAAGCCATGAATTCTTCCAGTTTTGTAATGCTTGTTTGAAAGGTTATGAAGCTTCCAGGATAGGAAGTGAAACACTTGTTTTTCCTCAAAATCAGTCCAGTTGCCTTTTCGAAATAAAAACCACTTTTGATATGCTTGTTTCAAAGGTTAACTTAAGAAAAGCAATTTCTAATCTAATGCAGATTTTCATGAATACTGCATTACATTTCATCTGCTGTTAATTTTTGTTCCTTTTCCGGATTAAGTTCTGAACATCTTGATTTACTTTGTTACAATAACAAGATACAACATGTACTTATGTGAAGTTCCAACTGATTAACAAAATAATTTTTACTCATATTAAAATTAAATTCCACTCTTTATTTACCTCCACAGATTTTGAATAGTTTGAATATAATTAAAACAGCAGTCAAATACTCAATTAGAAAAAAGAAGGGCAACCCCAGAACCACATACACTGCTACCTTTCTGGTGGTCATCTGGGTTTTTAGCAGGGCTTTTTTTCTCATAGAACGCCCAGAATGGAGTTCCGACACCTTTTTTGGATGGAACCTTATAGGGTAGGCAAGGTGGGTTGTATGACGTATGTGAGTTCCGGCACCTTTTTTAAAGAAAAAAAAGCACTGGTTTTTAGCATCCTACATTTGGCAGACCTGATATTTATTAGAGCCGAAAATGATTCAGAAGTAGTGCTTTGAACCTATAGAAATATAGCATTCACATTTTAATCAATACAACCTTTTTAAAAATTTGTACCCCTGGGGGAGAAATACTGCTATTTAAACAGTTGAGTCATTGAAATTAACCTATGTCTTTCAAGTTTGTGTGATAGCCTAAAAAAAGATGCACTGCTCTAACAAATAGCAGAGAGTTGCTATACTTACATGAGACTGAAAACATTTTTAAAGCATGCACAGCCCTAATATTTACACCTGCTTCTAGCACTAGTGCTTTTTCAAGCTAACATAATTTCACTTGTGTTATTCTGTAGGTCAGGAATGGAGTAGCTGATTGAGAAATAAGGACCACATCTGGATATGTAAATATCATGAGTTAAAGGCCCATGGCTAACTGGCACATTTTATTTGCATATAATTAAAGCAATTTGCATGTAATTTCATGAAGCAGGATGATGCCAGATAGTAGAAAAGTTGTGCTTGGGGCTCTTTTTAGACTTCTTTCAAATAGCATCAATTATGCAATTTTTATTCAGTAGTTATATGTATAACAGGACATTTTTCTTCAAGGTTAAATTTCTGATGCAAGGCAGTCATACGTTTCCAAATGATATTTTGGTTATTGCAACAATCCTTCTGCCAAAATTGTTGTAAAAGTATTGCTATTTGGACTTCAGCTGTATAAAAATGTTTATGTAAATTGGCTGCTATCCAGTAAATTCCTTTCACTATGTGGTATTTTGTATACTTTTAAATGGTGCATGAATGAAATACATAGTATACACTTTTTAAATGCATGAATATAACACATTATTTTAAATTTTAAAAGGCTGAATATTCCTTAGAAATTCAGATCAGAGGAACATTTCATCTTTAAATAGCAAAGTCGGTAAGATTCTTTTCTCTTGCCTCCTCACAGCATCATGAGAAAGAACTTGTGAATATTTACAGTATGAATCAATGCTTGATTCTTAGTAGTAGAGTGGAGGAATGAATATAGAAAGAGATATCTTGACAACAGTCCTCAGTGCAATGCTGACTATTGCTTGGGATAATGCAATGCATAACCAGGGAACTGCCTTTAAAAATTTTCCACCAAATGCCAGTTAATCCAGATTACGAAAAGGACACTCCATCATTCACTACAACTGGCAATTTTGAAATGACCATTTCTCTTCTGTATTAGGTATCAAAGTTGTGAGTCAATTTTCAAAAACATTTAAAGTTTTAGTATTGAGTCATATGGATGCTTAGGTTTATATACTTAAAAGAGACCTTGTCTAATTTCAGTTATTAATTTAAATGCATTTAAATGCTTAAATTCCCTTGCATTTTAAAATCACTTGCATTAAAAAAAATGGTATTAACTCTCTAACAGAGGGATATTGTTTTAAAAATTGCTTGACTCCTAATTCTGCTATATCCTGTTAGAACACAGTATTTATTTTTTCAGGTTTTTAGTAAACATTGTCTGCAGCCAAATTGGTTGATGTAATACAGGCATGTGAAACTCGCGATGTCACGTAACCTTTTCCCCATTGCCGGCAATGGGGTGGGCGCAGTTTCGGCATGATACATCCGGCCCATGGGCCGGTAGTATGACATGCCTGATGTAATAGGGTATGAGAATAACCTTGGGAGATAGGAAGAAGGCACCAGCTTAGATTAGGGCTTTTCAACCTTTTCACAGATTGTACCACTTTTAAGAACATGACAATATTTGAGTAGCACCAGTGCTTAGCAAGGTGTCAAAAACTTGATGACTTAAAAAAAGGGTGGAGAAAGATTTTGGGCTTTACTAGTTAGATTCATTTATTGTTATAGAAATGGCTAGTTTATAATATTATGGAAAAGTAAAAAGTTGAGATTCAATGTTAATGCTTCCTTCTACTGCAAAAGAGGAAGTCAGAAGTCAATGCCTTTTCTTTTTCCCTTCTCCCCCTCACTTTTCCATTTTTCTCTCACCCTTCACTTGCAAAAGCTGCCCCCCTCTCTCTCACCCTTTGCTTGCAAAAGCCCCATGCTCACTTCTTTCACTAACTCACACTTTGCTCATAAAAGCCCCTTGCTCGCTCTTTCATACGCTAGCACTTTGCTTGTGAAAGCCTCTCACTCACTCTTTGTTTACAAAGGCCACTCTCTTGCTCTCTCCTCAACACTTTGCTAACAAAAGCCTCTTCTCTCTCCTTTTCCATGTGTTTTTTCCTCTCTCCCTCTCCCGCCAAAACCTCCTCCTTTTATTCACATTTTTAAGAACAGAATAAAATAGAGCTGGAAAGAACCTTGGAGGTCTCCTAGTCCAATCCCCCGTTCAAGCAGGAGAACCTATACCATCTCAGACAAGTGACTGTCCAGTCTCTTCTTAAAAACCTTCAGTGATGGAGCACCCACGATTTCTGAAAGCAAGCTGTTCTACTGGTTAATTGTCCTCACTGTTAGGAAGTTCCTCCTTAATTCCAGGTTGCTTCTCTCTTTGATCAGTTTCCAACCATTGTTTCTTGTCCTACCCTCTAGTGCTTTGGAGAATAATTTGACTCTCTCTTCTTTGTGGCAGCCTCTCAAATACTGGAATACTGTTATCATGTCGCCCATTTCTTCTTTTTCTTTAGACTAGCCAAACCCAAGTCCTGCAACCTTTGTTCATAAGTTTTAGTCTCCAGGCCTTTGATCGTTTTAGTTGCTCTTAACTTTTTCCAAGGTCTCAACATCTTTTTTGTAGTATGGTAACCAAAATTGCAGTATTCCAGGTATGATCTTACTAGGATTTATAAAGTGGTACTAATACTTCATGTGATCTTGATTCTCTGCCTCTATTTATGCAAACCAGGATTTTATTAACTGTTTTTGGCTGCTGCTGCACATTGCTGGCTCATAGTCAAGTGATCGTCCATTCGGATTCCAAGGTCCCTCTCACAGTTACTCTTTTTGAACCAGGTCTCACCTAATTTGTATTTATATCTTTGATATTTCCTGCCTAAATGTAAAACTTTGCTTTTCTCCACATTAAAAGTCATTTTGTTGGATAGGGCCCATTGTTCCAGTTTGTCAAGATCTTTTTGGATTCTGAGCTTGTCTTCTGGGGTGTTCGCTATTCCTGAAAGTTTAGTGTCATTTGCAAATTTGATGAGTTCCCCTTCTATTTCCTCATTTAAGTCATTGATGAAGATGTTGAAGAGCACTGGGCCCAAGACAGAGCCTTGTGGTACCCCACTGTTTAATTCTCTCCACGTGGATGTACTACCATTGAGGACTACTTGCTGAGTACAATTTGTCAGCCAGCTACAGATCCATCTGGTGGTGATGTTGTCTATCCCATCTTTTTCTAGCTTATTAAGCAGTAGATTGTGGTCTACTTTGTTGAATAACTTATTGAAATCTAAGTGTACTATGTCCACAGCATTTTGTTGGTCTACTACTTACTTTATCAAAGAATAAAATAAGATTGGTTTGGCATGATCTGTTTTTAACAATCTTGTGCTGGCTACCAGTTATAACTTTGTTTGCTTCTAGTTGTTCGCAGATCTGTTTTTTTATTATCTTTTCCAGGATCTTCCCAGATATTGATGTTAGACTGATTGGTCTGTAGTTTCCTGGGTCTGTTTTTTTCTTCCCTTTCTTGAAGATGGGAACCACATCAGCCCTTTTCCAATCCTCAGATACTTCCCTGGTGCTCCAGGATTTTTGAAAGATATAGTGCAATGGTTCTGAGATAACATCTGCCAGCTCCTTCAGAACACTGGGATGTAATCTGTTGCATTCTGTTGATTTATATTCATCAGGTCGGATAGGTGTTCTCTTATCATTTTCTTGCTTATTTTAATTTTTGTTTCTAGTTTGTCTTTTGCAGTATTTTTGGGGGGGATGTGCTATAATTTCTTTTTGTGCAAAGACTGATGCAAAGAATGAGTTAAGTAGCTCTGCTTTCTCCCTTTTGCTTGTTACTTCTTTGCCATCTTCTCTCTTTAGTGGACCTAAACTTTCCTTGACATTTTTCTTGTTATTAATACTGTGTTTCCCCAAAATTAGGACCCATTCTTTTATTTTTTTTGCCTCCAAAAGAGGCACTAGGTCTTAATTTCGGAGAATGTCTTACCTTAGGACCACTGCAGCCAGGCCTCCCACACCCCGACACCTGTCGTGTCACTGCTTGACTTCTTCTGTGGCTGCTTGCTGCCACCTGTGGCCAGACGCCATGTGGTGCATTACACCGTTTCCACTTCTCCCAGCAGGACGCCATATGGTGCTTCGGGCCGCTTCCACTGCTTGCGTGCTTTGGGCCGCTTCCTCTGCTTGCGCAGAGCTTTGGGCTGCTTCAGCTACTTCTGTTGCTTGTGCGCTTTGGGCCACTTCTCTTGCTCATGGCAAGAAGTCAGATGGCGCTTCAGGCCGTTTCCACTGCAACAGAAGCGGCCCAAAATGCACGAGCAGTGGAAGCAGCCCAAAGCATCACGCAGCGTCCTGCCGAGAGGAGCGGCAATGGCACAATGTGCCACATGGCATCCGGCCGCAGGTGGCAGCAAGCAGCTACAGAAGAAGTCAAGCAGCAGTGTGACAGGTGTCAGAGCGTTAGAGGCCTGGCTGCAGTGGTCCTACTGGTAAGGTAAGCGGGTGTGTGGTGCATGGGGCAGCTTCAGCCCCCTATCCCCTGCCTAGCTTGAATTTTAAGGGTGTGCCTCAGCCCAAAACTAGGGCTTAGTTTTGGAATAGGGCTTATATTAGGCCCACCCCCAAAAATCAAGCTTAGGCTTACTATCGGGCTGGGCTTAACTTTTGGAGAAACACAGTATGTTGAAAAAAACTTTTTTTATTATCCTTAATTTCTGTTGCAAGTCTTTGTTCATTCTGAGCCTTTGCTTTCCTAACTTTGTCTTTGCATGTTCTGGCTGTCTGCTGATAATCAGCCTTAGTTATGTGTCTCTCTTTCCATTTTTTTGTACTTGTCCTTTTTGTCTTTCAGATTTTCTCATAGATCTTTGTGCAGCCATTCTGGTTTCTTCTTGAGTTTCTTGTTTTTCTTTTTCAGTGATATTGTGCTGGACTGGACTTTTATGATAGCATTTTTCAGAGTTTCCCATGCTTCTTGAGTTGTTTTCCCTTTAGGATTTTCATCCATGGAATCTTTCCTAGATTCTCCCTGAGTTTGTTAAATCAACTCTTTTGAAGTTTAAACTATTGCTTGTGTTTGCATTATATTGAATTCCAATATGACATGGTCACTTTCCTCCAAGGTTCCATCAACTTCAACTCCCTCTATCACATCTTCTCTATTAATAAGAATTAGGTCCAGTATACCTTTACTTCTAGTTCCCTCCTCTACCTTTTGGATGACAAAGGTGTCAGCTAGGTTGGTTAGGAATCTGATATCCCGCTTGCTGCAGAGTTTGTCTCCCAGCTGATATCTGAGTAGTTGAAGTCTCCCATTACTACTGTGGTATGCTTCCTACATACATTTGTTAACTGGCTGACAAAGAGTCCATCTATTTCTTCTGATTGGTTGGGTGGCCTGTAGTATACCCCTATGGCAATGTTACTTTTTTTCCTTTTATATTGCCGCATATAGATTCTGGAGGGCTTTTATCTTTGATCATGTACATTTCTATAGTTATGCAGTATTCTCTTACATATAGTGCAACTCCCCCTTCTCTTTTTTGTAATTCTGTTTCTTTTGAACAATTTGTATCCATCCATCACTACATTCCAGTCATGGGTTTCTTCCCATAAAGTTTCTGTATTGCCAACTGTGTCACCCTCAGGTACTATTGCTTCTAGTTCACTCTGTTTGTTCCCCAAGCTTTGAGCATTAGTATATAAACATTTAAGACTATTATGTCTGTTCATGAGTATGTTTCCTGGATCTTCTGATTTTTGTTTGATTTTTTATTTTTTTTTATCACTCCCTACCTCTTTGTTTGATTTTTTTTTCTTGGAATTGATGATAATGATGATGATGATAATAATAATAATAATAATATCCCCAGTGAGGAACTACCTTGTCGTAGTTGTGGGGCTTGTGTACTCTGAGGGAGATGAGAGCTATGCCAGAGGTTCAACCATACTGGACAGGTCTCCTCAGAGGAGTCAGACAAAGAGTGTCTCTCCCATAAAAAATATGGTGAGACGTAAATTTCAGAATGCCATACCGGCTTGGATGTCGCCCGGGTTAACAAGGTCCGCACTAGATATTGGAGTTCCTGGATATCTGGTGAAAAATGGGTTACAGGACACAGGACTGTTGGTTGACCAACCAGGGCCAGCAGCTGCAGAACTACTGGAAGAAAAGGTGTTTACCCGTTGCAGATATACAGTGATTGAAAACAAAGAAATAATGATCTGTTACTACAGATCAAGTCCAACAAGAAGAGGATATCTCAAACGAATGCACCAGTTCTGGAAAGAACAACATCCAGAATCACAAATAACAGACTAGCAGATCAACGCCGATTTATAACACGAAATAAAATATTCACAGAAACAGAATTGGACGAACTGCAAAGGTTTACCCAGAGCAAAGAAATCAAAGCCTTACCAGAAGTAATTCAGAATGTAGAGGCAAACCAGGGGGAGTTGGCAGTGAAGGAATCCAGCAGAGATATACAACTGTTCTCATTTGGAAACCAGGCGCCTCTTCCTCAGGAAGAACAAAACCCTCTAACTAAAGAAATAAAAGAATTGAAACAAAGAATAACTGAGCATCTACAACAGCACAAA
>NW_024097189.1:65000-100000 GCF_016545835.1 Crotalus tigris
AAATATACCTCAGAAGGAATGGGGGCAGGGAAAGCACCCCAGAAAGGATCTCCCTAATTCTCTGGAATGTAAATGTAAAGGAGGGGAGATGTTTTGTCAGATTTGCACAATTCTGTTATTGTAACCTTACAATAAAGATAGTGTTCCTGGGTTTGGTTTCCTTGTGTGGACTGTCTTGAAGGACTGATACTTGTCTTTCTTCCCACCCACCCCTCCTTAATAAGAATTGCTAGGAACTGTGCTCTTAATATTTCTTTAAGAATTCCTCCTCACAAGTTCTGTCCTCATTAGTTTATCCATTCTTACAACTTTATGTAATATTACTTTGTATTTACTAAACATATTTGCTTGCAATTTAATCTCTGAATTTAACTCTCCTCAGATTTAATTTCCTTTAAGATAAAGAAGTTAGCATTGTATGTCCTGTTTTGCCAATATTCTGAGTGGGGTGTGTGTGATCATTCTGTCAAATTCATAGAGACTGGAAAAGTTCCTGCTGTTTTCTTAGCAAGGATTTTCCTTCCTATGACTGAGAGAAAGTGTTTGGCCCAAGATCAGCCAGCTGTCTTTGTGCCTAAGATGAGACTTGAACTCAAAGTCTCCTGATTTCTAGTCTGATGCTGTAACCACTATACCAAAGTGAATCTAACATCTAGTCGTCATCATATTCGTATGGAAAGCACCAAGGCTGGTGACATCACCGTTACCCAGGGAACATTCAGTTGGGGGCTCCTTTCATGTCCCATTAATGATCCCACCAATGTGATACCTATCTGCATTTGCACACTTTGAAACTGCTAGGTTGATATGAGCTGGAGAAAATGACAGGACTTACAACAGCAATTTTTACACTAATTTTTATCTATTCTTCAAATATATATACAAAAATATGAATTCTTTTCATGTAAGTTCCTAAAAATGAAAAAGTGAAACAAAAATTGAAAAAAAAATGAGTTAGTTGAGAGAAACTGAAATGGAGAGATTCAAACTAAAAGATTTTTTCATCCAAGCAGCTGTTGTATGCTTATTTTAAAAAGGAAAATGTTCTTGATATTTAAAGGAATTTTCCTCTGAAGGCTCTACTTAGATAGTTAGCTGTGCCATCACAGAAGACATAAAAATGCAAAGATTCATTGGTTACCTTGTAGCATTCAAAAACAATAATGAACAGATGGTGTTAGCATATGCTCTCCAATTTCATGTCTGCAGTATATACTCCTGGTATTCACCATCTGAATCATGTTTTAGACCAAATTCTCCCCTGACTTCCTTATGATATTATATTTCTACTGAGTGCATTGCGTCAGTCTTTATCCCAACTTTTGCCAAGAGGTCTTTGGAACTGAATACAAATTAAACAGTATATATAGGTTTTGTTTATGACTGAGGTCAACTATAGGGTACATCTTAATGAAAAGACTTTGCAGCCTTGCTCCCTTCTTTTTCTTTCAATTTGAATATTTATTTGCAAACGGTCCTAAATAACACTGTACATACACTTTCTTGGCATGTCTTAGTCTTTTTTGGGTTTTTTGATGCATAGGAATGTGAGTAAATCCATTTTACCCTGATTCCTTTTTCTTATAGGAGATTTTGTTGTCTTTTGGATTTATAATATAGTTTTTAAGTACAGGTAATCCTCAAACTATGACCATAATTGAGCCCAAAATGACTGTTGTTAAGTGAGTTTTGCCCCCTTTTACAACCTTTTTTCCCATAGTTGTTAAGTGAATCATTGCAGTTAAGTTAGTAACATGGCTCTTAAGTGAATCTGGCTTCCCCATTGGCTTTGCTTGTGAGAAGATCGCAAAAGGGGATCACATGGAACAGTGCAATGGTCATAAATTTGAGTCAGTTGCCAAGCATCTGAATTTTAATTACATGATCATGGGGGTGTTGCAATGGTCGTAACCATGAAAAATGGTTATAAGTCCTTTTTTTCAGTGCTGTAGTACCTTTTGTTGGAATATTCATGAGCAGGAAGAGTCATGTGGTAACTCAGTAGTCCAATGTGAAGAAAGTGCTACTGAGTCTGTGCAAAAAGGTATTGAGTTAGGAGCTGGATTTCCAGTCTCAGGTTTGTCTCTATATCTCTCTGTAAGAAGTCTTCAATTGAGCTATGTTGCTGTAAAGAAGAATGTATGGTATTGTAAATATTTTGATATGAATATAAAGAAGTTATTTTGAATCAGCTAAATGCAGTCAACTGTGAGAGCTTCTGATTTATTTTTTCACCAATAGAGAAATTAAAATTCTCTAACACCTTTTAACGGTCACTAAATGAACTATTGTAAGTTGAGGATTACCTGTATAATGTAATTTGAAGAATTTGTACCCATGTCTTTAGAGTAGTGTAAATCAGGGGTACTCAACCCCTGGTCCGTGGACCAGTACTGAGTCGCAGCATACCAGCAACCAGGCCACACAAACAAGGAAAGCCCCATCCACAGGATGCAGGCAGCACACAAAACCACACCCCCTCCAGTCCACAGAAAAACCTCTCTCACGTAACCGGTCTCTGGTGCCCAAAAGAGTGGGGACCTCTGGTGTAAATAATAGATTTTTAACTATGTGATCTTGACAAAATATTATAATGTGTTCTCTTTGTAATGATTTTTTTGCCTAGTATTGTAATTTTTTTGTCATTAACAATAGTTGTTCATATTTGATTATTATTTTATTTGATTATTTTATTTTTATGATTATTTTAAAGAAACGTAGGACCTCTTGATATATTTTTTCTGGACTGGAAAGTATGGGTAATTTGGACTTGGACCAGAAAGGTAGACTTTAAAAACTTCTGTGAATAACAGACTTCAACAAAAAAGCTTAATGAAATAATTTATCAGGTTGATAGTTCCTGTTATTCCTATTTTAATTTATATAGAAGTGATTTCTAGGAATGGGGTATGCATACTGTAAGAACAGAAGTCAACATATTATAAAATCAGACATGCGTATGAGATCTATATAGCAATAGAACTCTAGTTCAGGTAGTCCTCAACTTACAACAGTTCATTTAGTGACTGTTCAAAGTTACAACGGCACTGATAAAAGTGACCTATGACCGTTTTTCATACTTTTTTTTTAAAAAAAAAAACAAATTTTATTGGTTTTTCCATTTTACAAACAAGTGCTTAAGAAACAACGTGGTGGCAGGGCAATTAATTGTCCACAAAACAAAGTCATACTCATAAAGTTCAGATTAAGTCATTAAAAACCTCCTCTCTTTTCCCTCTAATGACATATTATATTCAAACTGATATATTTCAATACAACTAAATCAATCATAACAATCCTCAATAATCTTTCATCTAGATATATCCACAAATCCAGATCCTGTGTTAAGTTTGACTATTTCATTTGCTATATTCCATATTTCTAATCTAAATACCTAGTTAACACTTTGGGAGTCTCCCCATAATCTTTTCCCTTAACATATTCAATAAACATTTATTAATATCATTTCTTCTTTTTTCCTATTCCTCTTCCATTACAAAATGACTATAAGTTCTAATAAGAAAAGAAAATATTAGTTCAAATCAGGAAGGAAAAAGAACAAAGAAGAAAAAAAAACAAAAAAGAAAAGAAAAGAGAAAAAATACCTTTCTATTTCTATTATTCTTTATAATCTAACAATCATTCCCTAAATATCTGTATCACATTTCTTTAATGTCCTCCCATACTTACTATATCCAAAACATATTAATACATAAGTAAAACAACTTATTGTTAAATTCAAAACTTTAGTTAATTTTTATTCAATCTAACCTCTTATTTAACTGTCTTAAGCCATAAATCAATCCATATCTAATAAGCCTTTTAAGCCCATTACATAAAACCATAAGTCACATTCTTAAATCTTATTTTAGTTTTCCTTTTATAACAAGGCCATATTTATAACTTATACAGGCCTTTCCATAACAAGGCCTGTATATCAATGAACAAGTCACTCTTTATGCCGTGTAGTATCCTTTGAATCAAACAGAGACGTCCTCTTTTCCATTTTAGTGACCTAGCTCTTTTATAAGTGATCCCTTGTTGTTTTGAGAAGTCAAATCTCCACATTTGAAGCTGTTGAATAGCCGGCTCAATTGTGTCCAACTTTGTAGATGATAATTGTTTATCCAAGCTACCATAGTTCTCAGATCATTGGGCTTGCCTGTCCATTTCTGTTGGTTTTAAGGTTATAAGTGGTTTAATTGCAATCCTTTTTAGTTTCTCGGAGATCTCATCAGCATGCATATGAAATAGGATAGAATCTTCTTTACCTTTAGTTAGTCCTGCTTCTGTTGTTTTTTGGTCTATAGAGTGCTCAGATAAGGTCTGAGAGTCAATTTGTAAATTCAAAGCAGAGTTTCTGTTTTTTATTTCCATAGTAAATTCTTTTATTTGCGAATGTATTCATCAGTAGCTTCGTAAAGTTTTTCCAGTATAAGTTTATATAGTCAAGTTGAACCAAGGGTTGCTCCATTTCAAAAATAATTAGAAACAGTCTGTATCATTTAGTACAGGCTATGTTCAGAAAACATTTAATCAATGTCCACTCCCACCAGTACAGCTGTTAATTTTCTTTATATTTTCCCTTTTATGGTAATCTGAAAGTCAAGGTCAGTCTGATCATCAGTAAGAAAGAAAAAGTTGCAATTTTAACTTTTTTCCACAAGGTGTCCTCAGTACAATGTAAAATCTTCTCCCATAGACCAGGAATCTCATAAACAAGATCAGGAAGCACAGGGGAAAAAAAGAATTCAAGTCGAATAGCAGATTCAATATTAAAAAGCTTTCCAAGACCCCAAAGTGAAGAGAAAAAAAATGAAAATAGAAAAAAAAGTCACTTTAAATTAATTCAATCCATAAGCTTCTTTTTCCCACACTCACCAACGCCGCCTTCTCAGAGCAGGGAAATGATTTTAAAAGTGCTTTTTACAGGCACACACACACACACACAAAGGAGAGCCAAGAGAGGAAAGGGAAAAAGTCTCACCCGGCTCAAGCACGGTTCCTGTGCTTAGTTGTTCTTCTGACTTCTGGTTATAGTGGCAAGGTGAACAGCCATTTTACTGGCCGTTCTTTCCACCGTCGGCCCAAAGGAGCAATCTCGGTCCCTGGAAGAAGCTGCTGCTCTCCCAAGGACGACAAGGACCTCCTCACCGGTAGCTGCCCCTCCAAGGAGGCTTTTGGACCCGATTAAGGGTCTACCGGCAGCAGAGAATCAGCTGGTGAGGAGAGCAGTCTCCTCGCACAGCTGCAAGCACCGCAATCCGGAACCGGAAGTCACCATTTTTTCATACTTATGACCATTGCAGCATCCCCATGGTCACATGATTAGGACACTTGACAACTGATTCACATTTATGACTGTTCCAGTGTCCCACAGTCACGTGATCCCCTTTTGCAAACTTCTGACAAGCAAAGTTAATGGGGAAACCAGATTTACTTAACAACCATGTTACTAATTTAAAAACTGCAGTGATTCATTTAACAAATATAGTGAGAAAAGTCATAAAATGGGGTAAAACTCACTTAACAAATTTCTCACTTAACAATATTTTGGACCCAATTGTGGTCATAAGTTGAGGACTACCTGTATTTTTCAATCAGGAATTTCTGTACTTGAGCTTCACCTTCATGTATATTTTACATACTGAGTAACTAGTTCTTGAATGATAATTAAGAATCCTGAAAGTAGATTTTATACTTCCAAATATACCACTGCAGAAAAAACAATATTTTGACATAGAAGACAGGTTTTCCTGCAGGTTTAGTCTGCCAAGCAAGTTCAGTGTATGGTGGTTTGTAACTATCTTCTCTCTCTCTTGGATGACCAGGACTTTTACTAAATAACTATGCTATGCTATGTGAATTGGAACTGGATACATAATTGAGTTAAGAAATACTTGACATTACCTATATCGAACTATCAGAAACATTGATTTTCTCTCCTGAAGAGAAATTGGTAGGTGATTGTCTCAAGTTATAGATGGACCAAAATCTCCAGAATTATTATAGTATTTGACTATTAATTAAATTGTTCTGTAATTAATTGATTTTTAAAGTTTGGTGCTTAAAGACATTTTTTTCACACAATCAAATCAGCAGTCATGGGAATGTGGCTAAGCAAATTTTCTATAAAATCAATATGCTGCAAAAATTAGTTTTTAGAAATTTTATCCAAACATATAAACATATAAAAATATTGATTCTTCACATTTTCACTAAGTTATCCTTTAAGAATGAGTAAAAAAAAGATATCTTCAGAAAGAATAAAAAGGGGCAAATGATTAAAGCATCATTACATCAACACAAGTTCTACCTCTTTTGTTCATTTATTGTGAGGTTTAGGACATATCCACGAGGATATGTCCTTATGATCCAACTGTTTATTATTTTGAAAGAAAGCATTGAAACTCGTGGATGCTCTGGTAGTATTATGCAAAATTAAAAGAATACGAAACAATGAGAAAAGGAATTAAGAGAGAGTGTAAAAGAAAACTGTACTTCTCTATAACTTTTTATCCTTGCAAGCCAACCTTGCTTCCATGATGTCATTATACTGATTTGTACATTGCTTATTTCTTTTCATTTATTCAGTTTATATAGTTTTCTTATTACTGTATATGATCAAAATAATCTTAATGTGCTTCATTTGCACTGATTACTCCATGTTCAATCCACATTCATTCATCAACTATTCATATTTCACCCACTGGTTTTCATTTTACCAAAGCTTTCAACTTACTTGTATGTTTTTCTTCAGATAGGCAACTTTGCACTCTATTATATAGCCACTTTAGTTCATTCCCAGCAATACATTACATCTTGTCAGCTAACCTTTTGTTCGCATTTGCACATCTTAAAACTTCTCAATTTTTTCTATTTTTAATAAATACATTTTTCCTTCAAAGGCAGTTGTCTTGGTCTTTGAAAGTTAATTTTCAGATCTTTAATCTTTGTTGCATCACAGAATCCATCTCATGAACACTGCAAACCATTTGAGTTCTTAACTAGCATCATCTGTATACGAACATGTATCTGACATTACTCCAAGCATTTATCCATATACATTAACCAACACAAGAGACATTATGTATCCTTGTATTTCTTCACTGAACTACTTGCTAAACATTTTCTACTTCCACTCAGGCTACAAGTTTTGCTCATTATCACCTTTAGTATTTTTCAATTAAAATTTTCTAAACACTTTCCCAGCAAACTTAACTTAATCCTCTGCACAGTAGTTTATGCACTCAATCTTGTAAATTTTCCTTTGTATATAACTATCTTCTGATTTTCATTATATTTACACACATTGAACAAATAATACAAGTGATAGGTATATTTTACAGGCCACCCCAGCAATCAGAAGAAATAGATGAAATCTTTGCCAACCAGTTAACAAACGTATGTAGGAAGCATACCACATTAGTAATGGGAGACTTCAATTACCCAGATATCAGCTGGGAGACAAACTGCAGTGAGTGGGAGATCAAACAGATTCCTAACCAACCTAGCCAACAACGTTGTCATCTAAAAGGTGGAGGAGGGAACTAGAAGTAAAGCAATACTGGACCTAATTCTTACTAATAGAAAAGAAGTGATAGAGGGAATTGAAGTTGCCAGAACCTTGGGTGAAAATGACCACGTCATACTGAAATTTATGCAAACACAAGCAACAGAAAATAATCCAGCCAGAGTCTTAAATTTCAAAAGAGCTGATTTTAACACACTCAGAGAGAACCTAGAAAAGATTTGTAACAGAAAGGAAGGACAATAAAAAAGTTTCTTTCAACATATTAATAGCAAGAAAAAAATCAAGGAAACTGTACGTCCTCTAAAGAGAGAAGATGGCAAGGAAGTAACAAGCAATAGGGAGAAAGCAGAGCTGCTTAACTCATTCTTTGCATCAGTCTTCACACAAAAAGAAACTATAGCACAACATACCAAGAAAACTACTGCAAAAGACAAACTAGAAACAAAAATTAAAATAAGCAAGAAAATGGTAAGAGAACACTATCTGACCTTGATGAATATAAATCACCAGGACCCAACATATTACATCCCAGAGTTCTGAAGCTGTTGGCAGATATTGTCTCAGAACCATTGCACCATATCTTTCAAAAAACCTGGAGCACGGGGAAAGTACCTGAGGATTGGAAAAGCGCTGATGTGGTTCCCATCTTCAAGAAAAAAAAAAAAAAAACAGACCCAGAAAAATACCAATCAATACCTGGGAAGATCCTGGAAAAGATAATCAAAAAACAGATCTGCGAACAACTAGAAGCAAACAAAATTATAACTAGTAGCCAGCACAGGTTTGTTAAAAATAGATCATGCCAAACCAATCTTATCTCATTCTTCGTTAAAGTGACAAGTAGACTAACGAAATGCTGTGGACATAGTATACTTAGATTTCACTTGACTATGAGCCAGCAGTGTGCAGCATAGAATCAAGATCACACGAAATATTAGTACTGCTTTATAAAACCCTAGTAAGATCACACCTGGAATATTGCAACCATTTCCGTCACCATACTACAAATTTGGAAAAAGTTCAGAGAAGAGCAACTAAAATGATCAAAGGCCTGGAGACTAAAACATATGAACAATGGCTGTAGGACTTGGGTTTGGCTAGTCTAAAGAAAAGAAGAAACGGGCGACATGATAGCAGTATTTGAGTATTTGAAGGGCTGTCACAAAGAAGAGGCCGTCAAACTATTCTCCAAAGCACTAGAGAGGGCAGGATAAGAAACAATGGTTGGAAACTGACCAGAGAGAGAAGCAACCTGTAATTAAGGAGAAACTTCCTAACAGTGAGGAAAATTAACCAGTGGAACAACTTGCCTTCAGAAATCGTGGCCACTCCATCACTGGAGGTTTTTAAGAAGAGATTAGACCAGTGATGGCGAACCTATGGCACACAAGACAGAGACAACACTCAGAGCCCTCTCTGTGGACACGCATGCCATCGCCCCAGCCCTGCCTCCCCCTGCGACCCCCTCCTTATCAGCAGCCCCCCTGGAGGAGAGTCATCCCTAGGAACAGCCCGCATGGAGCAGCACAGCCAAGGACGTGGCAGCTGGGCAGCAGGGAGAAGACTCCACCCTCGTGCCCCATCACACGCAGATGATGCTGCGGGGCCCGGGCAGAGGGTGTGACCGCCATGCTGCGGTAAGTGGCCCTGTGGGTGGGCAGGGGTGGAGCGGGGCCAGGGGCAGAGGGAGCATGGCAGGGGATGGAGCGGGGTGGGTTCTATTCTATTCTAGTACATCCACATTTTAACAGTGTTCTAGTTAAGACCATGTAAACCTGTTGCTATATTTTTCAGTATCCTCAAAGCATTTATAATTTCCTTAGCTGATGAGACCTGGAGCATGCCCGTCATGCCAGTCTCAATTGAGTGGGTAGCAACAACTGGGAGAAGACATTCCCTTTGATAATCTGATCCCAAGCCAAGAATAACTTTAATTTTGACAACTGGCACATTAAATTGCACCCAGAAACACACTGGCAAGCAATTGAACCCAGAAAGTAGTAATGTCATATGTGCCAATTAGCTGATACTGTTTATAATCTATGCAGCTTGCATTCTGTACCAGCTGAAGCTTCCAAATGCTCTTCAGGAGCAGCCCCATGTAATATATGTTTCAGTGGTCATGAGGGCATGGGTAACAGTGAATAAGAACCTCCTGGCCCAGGAATGGGTAACAACTGGCACACAACCTAAAGCTGTGCAAAGGCCCTCTTAGCCATGGGGTGAGCAATTGTCACTTGAGGAGAAGGTGCATCACTGCTTTTTTAAGAGCCAGTAGGACCGCCGCCTACTTCGAAAAGGAATTAGTCACTAGTCAGACTCAATCATGTATCCTCTTCTGTGCAGCTTGACCAGCCAAAAGGGTCATGAATCTAGCATAGGAGTAGTCAAACAAAAGCTATAAGTACCTGACAACTTCCTCAGGTACAACGGGCTTAAACTCCTCCCAGATATTGCTTTTGGTTAAACTAGGTTTTGGTTATCTGGTGTGTGGCATGTTGATCCAAATATTTCAAAATCATTTGATATCATTTATTTTTTTGATAAACTAGGAATATTGTGCAACATGCAGCTCAACTAGAGCCAGTTTGGTCTAATGGTTAAGCCACCAGGCTAAAAACTGGGAGACAAGTGATACTCCACCTTAGGCTTAAAAACTGACTGGATGACTGGGACAGTCACCTTCTCTCAGCTACCTCACAGGATATTGTGAGGAAAATAGGAGGAAGAAGGAATGTTCGGTATGTTGTCATCTTGGGTTATTTAGATTATTAATAAAGTCAGGATACAAATGTATAAATAAATAAACAAAACAGTCTACACTTTTTTGTCTTACTGAAAAATGTTACCTGGACATTCATTTTAACCACTGAGATTCTCCCCAGCAAAGATAACTGTAGTTTTTTCCAATCATTTAAATCCTTTTGCACTTTTACCCATAATGTCTCATAATTATTTTTGTACAATTTAACATTAGAAGCTGTAATGTATACTCCCAAATATTTAACCTTTTTCACTATTTCAAAACCTGTTAATTTAGCTAACATATCCTTTTCCTTCATAGACATATTTTTCGGTAATATTTTAGTCTTATTATGTACCTTAAAACCAGAGACTTTCCCATACTGGGTTATGATTTCCACCAAATCCCTTACAGAATCTGTCGGTTGAGATAATGTCACAACCAAATCATCGACAAAAGCTCTCAACCTATAATCATTCTTATTTATTTTTATTCCCTTTATTGTAGGTGATTCACGAATTTTAATAAAATCTTCATTGTTAAAACAAATAACAATGGGGATAATGGACATCCCTGTCTTGTACCCTTTTCAATTTTAAATGCTTCTGTTAATCCCCCATTAATTATAATTTGTGCCAATTGTTGTTGATATATAGCCTTAAGAGCATACAAAAATTTATCCCCAAAATTCATTTTCTCTACAAGTCTCAATAAAAATTGCCAATTTAACTGATCAAAAGCTTTTTCAGCATCCAAAAATATCAAAGCCGCAGGGATTTGATTGTTCCAAATACTCAATTAGGTTAACAATTTGTCTTACATTATATTTCATATATCTCCCAATTGTAAATCCAGATTGATCACTATGGATCAATTGCTTCAAAACATGCATTAATCTATTTGCCAATATTTTCGAAAAAATCTTATAATCTGTATTCAAAAGAGATATAGGTCTATAATTCTTAAGCTGGGTAAGATCTTGATCCTCCTTTGGGATCAAAGATATAAAAGCCCTTCTCCAAGACGCAGGTACCTCTGCTCCCAACAAAATACTATTAAAAAGTTCCTTCAATGGTTCTATCATTTCTTCAGATAACATTTTGTAATAAATTGCTGTTAGTCCATCTGTACCAGGAGCCTTTAATTGTTTGATTGCCCAAATAATTTCCTCAGAAGTAATTAAACAATTCATCTCATCTCGTTGGTCGTTAGAAAGTCTAGGAAAGTGTGCTACCTGTAAATACTTTTCTATATGTAAAACTTGTATACTTTCACTAGCATATAACTTTGAATAAAAATCTAAAAAAACTCCTTTTAATCAAATTTTGTTGATAAACCTCTTTACCTAAACCTCTATTTTCTCTATAAACCTTGACTTCTGTTTCTTCCGTAATTGATAAGCCAACCACCTACCAGGCTTATTTGCATTACAAAATGTATTATGTTTCATGTAACTTAAATTAATTGCAGTCTGATCAGCCATTAACATGTTAAATTGCTCCTTAAGCATATTTATAGAAACCTTTAACCTATTATCCAATGGATTCAAAATAAAAGCCTTCTCTTTCACTTTGATCTCTTCTTCCAACTCTTCACTTTTTTTTGCCTGTTTGTGCCTATGCGCATTATTCATATGGATCAAAGCCCCTCTCATATAATCTTTGCTAGCATCCCAAACCATAGCCATTGAGGTACCCTTTGTTGTTGTTGTTGATTGCAAAGTCGTGTCCGACCCATCGCGACCCTATGGACAACATTCCTCCAGGTCTTCCTGTCCTCTACCATCTTCTGGAGTCCATTTAAGTTCACACCTACTGCTTCAGTGACTCCATCCAGCCATCTCATTCTCTGTCGTCCCCTTCTTCTATTGCCCTCAATCTTTCCCAACATTAGGCCCTTCTCCAGTGAGTCCTTCCTTCTCATTAGGTGGCCAAAAAGTATTTGAATTTCAACTTCAGGATCTGGCCTTCTAAAGAGCAGTCAGGGTTGATCTCTTCTAGAACTGACCGGTTTGAACGCCTTGCAGTCCAAGGGACTCGCAGGAGTCTTCTCCAGCACCATAATTCAAAGGCCTCAATTCTTTGGCGCCCAGCCTTTCTTATGGTCCAACTTTCACAGCCATACATTGCAACTGGGAAAACCATGGCCTGGACTATACGCACTTTTGTTGGTATAGTCATATGCATAAGGTACCCTTATGCATATTCCAAAAAAAATCCTTCAAATATTCTCTACATTTCTGCGAAATCCCCTCATATCTAAATAAGTTCTCATTCAACCTCCAAGATCTTCTATTCCCTTCTTCAGCAAATAACTCCAACTGTACAGGACTGTGATCCGACAATGTCCTAGGAAAAATCTTGACATTCTTGACCCTAGAAAAGAGATCAGTAGTAATTTTAAAAAATCAATTCTAGAATACGATTGATGCCTATCTGATAAAAAAATAAAATCTCTATCGTCCTCGCAATCTATGAATTAACCCTAAAAATTTTATCTATCTCTCTCAAAATTTCTTCATGTTCACATCCCAAAATGGAAGCTAAATCTGCTGCTATTTCCTCTCTCAGATTCTCTTGCAAATTCTCCTTCAGCCCTTTTATTCGCAAAGCAAATTCCATGTCTCTATATTGTGCCATAATAATTTCATCCTGTGTTATAGCAACCTTATTTTCAACTTTACCAACTCTATCTTCTAATCTTTCAGCATTTTCCACCACATCATCCACACGCTCATCTAGACGCTCTGTATGGGCTGCTAACCCTTGAAGTGCAAGCACTATGTCCTCCCTCATCTCCCTGTTTTTATCCTCAAAAAGCTCTGCCATCTCTTCTTTAATCTGTCGTGCTGTTTTTCCCAAAGCATCCTGTATATCTTTAAATGTAAATGCCAGCAGTGGGGGAGAAGGTGGGGGAGACTTAGGCTTGGTTTGCTGTACAGCCTGAGTTACTGGAGAGGAAATTGAGCCTTTAGGAAGAGCGGAAATTCCGAGGCATTTTGAAGCCATTTTCAAACTGTTTAGAACCACTTCTTATTAGTCTTGTATGATCTTATAAAACCAACAATTACAAAAAAAGGGAAAAAAAGAAGAGAGGGGATAGTAAAAACAAATGCCCCCAAATAAGAAAAGAAGCTTGCTTTTTAAATGAGCAACCAAAATCCGTTACATTGTTTAAACTTTGTTGCCAAGTAAAAGTCTTTCTTAACAATGTCCTTTCAGACAAAGAAACAGCATTCCTGCACCATTTTTCTCTTCTTCCTTTTAATAGGTGGAGAAGATTCTTTAATTATTTCCTAAGTTAAAGTCCCAAATTCTCACAACTCTGATCCCTCCTGATCAGCTCCATCTGCTTTTAATTTTACTCACAGATCTCTCTAAAATGCAAACGTGGAAGCAGCGTCTAGCTTTGTTCCTGAAAACAAAGGCATCCTGGGATGCGGAGAAAACCTTGGATCCGAGGGAGTTCTCAACCTTCGACCTCAAAAAAAAAAAAAGATTTATGGAGGTCCTGGGGAACTCAACCTCTATCTGGGAAAACTCACCCCCTCCCCTTCTCCCAGGGAGAGAGGCTCCAAGCCATGAAACAGCTGCTGTTCGCCGTCTCTGGAGGCTTTAACACAGTCCCAGGGCGGACGGCTTACGAAAAGCCCCCATCGGCGCGGCGATCGCCACCGGAAGCCATTTATTCTTGTTATGAGTTGAATCTTCTATATTTTATTGCTGTCATAAGATGGATCCACAAATATTGACTTCCAGCACATTTCATGACTTTGAGCTAAACAAACCTTCCTTCCTTCCTTCCTTCCTTCCTTCCTTCCTTCCTTCCTTCCTTCCTTCCTTCCTTCCTTCCTTCCTTCCTTCCTTATGTTTCTGTATCACTGAACATATCATTCAGGAATATTTATAATTATTACATAATACAGTTGATTATAAAGCAATAAAATAGGTGTAAATTATTTTAAGCCTAAATATAATAATTATGGATAGGTAGCTTTGAATAAAACTTCATTTAAACTTTTTAGAAAACATTTTACATATCCATAAGTTATTTTATTTTTGAGGAGTCCTTGAGCTTGATTATTTTCTTGTAGACATTTCATTACCTATCATCATCAGTGCTACTTTATTTTTATTAAGATATTTTACATATAGCTTAAAATATTTTTAAGATATGGGCAACCTACAAGCCATATGTGATCCCATAGCATCTCAGAATTCTCCATCAAAATTTAGCAGCAGAATGACCAAATTCCATTGTGGGAGGTCAGTAACAGTAGGAAAAGAATTAGTTTACATTGCAGAGATCTCTTGCTAATCCCACCATTTAAGATTCAGTTCTGATCTTAAATAATATGGTAAACTATAATTAATATGTAGTATATTATTATTTTAAAATGATTATAATTAATATTAAGCATTATTAAGTAGTGAAATGAATGAGATTTATTGACTAATTTGTTATTTACGTGATTATATGGAAAGTTTTTTAATAATAGAGTAATTATTAAGATTTAATATATAAACCCAGACTGGTAGACTTGCTGAAGTGATGTTATTTTGTGGGATTAATCCCACTTTTGTGTTATCCTTTTTCCCTGGTCTAACCTTTTTGTATATTTCCCGTTTTCTTACCATTTTTGACCCTATCCCCTATATTTGTTAAAAAAAAAATCAGTTCTACCTTTCCAATTGCCTAATAATATCACTGGATGACATCCTATAAGTTCCAGAAGATCAAGAATCCAAGTTGTAGCCCAAGGCCTCCAAATATTGCCTACTATTGGTTTAGAGGTTCTGTTTTATTAGATTTAGTTTGTAGCTTTTTGAAATGCAATAGTGATTTATATTATATTTTTAAAAACAATGTTCAATCACTTTCTTATTTCCTATCATTCATAACATTCATATTCTGGATAATGTCTAGATTTTTTCCCCCTTAAAGTTCTAGTTAATACCACTAGTAAAAGTATTTTATTTCCCTAAATGTTAAAAAGAGACCTGGTTTTGCCTTTTCAAAACATGCTTCAGATTTGTTAATTGCTAGGGTTTGCTTGGTCTAGCTTGGAGTTCTGTTCTCATGCAAGAAAGAAGTGTAAACCAGAGAATATTTCTCAGATGAAGATATTGCAGCAACTGCAGGGAGCAAGGACTATATGACTTAAACTGCCTTATGAGACAAGAAAGTTAGTTGCTTGAAATTGGTCCGCATGCTAATAAAATTTGTTATGCCACTGTGCACAAGATTGGTTTATTTTCATCATCCATTTTGTGCTTGATATAATCCTTGGATATTAAACCATTCTTTTCTGTCACACACTTCATAATTTTTTTATCATCAAGGACAGTGGCTTGCATGGCACTTTTTGTCAGTCAAATGATTGCACATACTTAATTTTTAGTTAGTGGACTGTTATAATTTCAGTATTATAATTCTAGTATTTTAGCATTTTTCTACAGTGATGGCTACATTCAGAAAACTTTGCAGTTAAAAAAGGCAGGTCTTTGATGGTGGAAAAACTATAGCTATTATAATTGAAAAATGTTTGAAATCACTAATTATATGATCTGCAGAGACAATTATAGTTGTGGAATCCTCGGTAGACAAAAGACACAACAAATTCTGAGTATTAACAGAAGTTTAGTTGTTGTCTGTCACCTGGGATTGACAAGCTGCTTTATTGATTTTAATGGTATCTGTAGCTTGGAAATTGTGTAGTAAGTCTCCCTTAAAATTTCCCTTTTGTGGTGTATGTTGTTACAATTTTTTTAAAAATGTTGTTCATGAAGCCGCTTTATTTTGGAAATAGTCTGTAACAGAGTGTTGATGATCTCCTGCTTAATGGCTATCATTCATATAAGCTAGAAGCAAGGCCAGGCACAGGGCCCAGGAGACTGAAAGGAAGGCTGGATATATTTATTTCTACCAACTTGAGAGCAGAGCCCACACTTATTACCACTTTAAAACATACTGCTATGGCCCTTCTTCTCAGGTTGGACTCAGTCCTGCTTTTAATAATCAATGTTTATCTCCTTCCCTCACTAAGAAAAGCTGAAACCACTGCTGTATGGCAGGAGTTGGAACACTACATTAATAAACAACTCATGGAACACCTAAATGCCAGGGTTCTATTAGGGGGAGACTTTAATGCTAGATTGGGACCAGATGATTATACATTATTTATGAAATATCATCAATACCCACCATTAGAGGTTCCTATACAAACCAGCACCTCCCTCATAGATTCTCTAAAGACATTAGAGCTAATTACGCTGGCCTCTGTCTTGCAAAGTTGGTGAATAAATTTAACTTTTTCATATCTAACGGCTCATGGGCTGGCGACTATCCTGGTGAGTTTACATTTATGGCAGGGACCAAAACTAGCACCACTGATTGTATCTTAACTTCTATGGACTTACTACATTATATAGAAAATTTTGAAGTCCTGCCTTACCTAGAAAGTGATCATCTACCACTGAGTATTCACATGAAGCCCTTTATCTGGCAAATACCCTCCAAGGACCGTTTTATCCCTACAATTTCTATAGCAGGTCTAACAAGATGTCGGGTCAAATGGACCCAACAACTTGATCAGAAGGTGAGGAGAGCCATAACAGAGGATAATTTTCAAAAAATTTGCGCAACCTTTATATCAGCCAACCCGACTCAAGACTTATTAGAACTATATAAAACTTTAGTTTATGAGCTATAACCATTATTAATACATGACCGAAATTTCTCAGTTAAGAGGTCCTGCATCGCCTCCAGACCATGGTTTGATAAGGATTGTGTAGAAGCCAAGAAAGGTCTTAACTTGGCATATAAGGAGTACAAAAGTGAGACTGGATATGGCAATAAAACAATTCTTAAACAATTATTCACACTTAAAAAAACAATTTAAGCAATTGATTGCACAATGAGCTGTTCCTGGGAACAGCTCATTGTGGCAGCAAAGCAAAAGAACTCTTCTTTATTCTGGCATCTAATAGCTTACCACTCTGAAAGAATCTATATCTCACTAGACTGCCATATATCTCCTATAACTTGGGAACTTCACTTTCGGAGAATGTATGAAGACCCCTCCAACAAGAGTACAAGGTATACAGTGAAAGATATACATGAGTAGCCTCCAGTCTCAGAGTCTGAAATTAAATCCTTCATTGGCCAACTCAGGATCGGGAAGGCTCCAGGAGCTGACTTCAATTCGGCTGATTTACTAAAGGACAATATGGAGTGGTGGATATCCGTCCTGATAGCGCTATTCACTTATATTGACTCCACCTGCTATGTCCCAGAGGATTGGAGCTTGGCAATTGTCCCAATTTATAAAAAGGGAAAGAGAAATGACCCTGCCAATTACAGACCAATAGGTCTGCTAAATATAATCAGCAAACTCTACGCCAAACACCTCAAGATAAATTAAAGGAGTGGCTGGATCTTGGGAAACTGATTACTGAAGAACAAGCCGAGTTTAGAGAGGGGAGAGGCACCATAGATCAGTGCTTAGTTCTTTATCATTGATTGAAAAATATGTATCAAATAGACCTATATCATTATATACTACCTTTATAGATCTCAAGACAGCTTTTGATATGGTTACAAGGACTAAGCTATGGGAGAATCTGGAAGCTGCTTCAATTGATCACAGGCTTCTCCATCTGTTACGTGCCTTACATACTAAAACATCCCTCAAGGTGAGGTGCAATATGCAAGGGTCCCTCTCAAAGACAGTTGAAACTCAAAAGGGGGTTAAACGTGTGCATTTTGCCCCCCCCTTGCTTTTCAATTTTTATATAAATTACATGGCAAATGTAAATGGTTAAATAAACCAAATTACCACCCCCCAAAAATAGGTGATCGAAGCATTGCCCTGCTGCTATATGCAGATGACCCTGTGATCCTCTCCAGGATTCCAGTTGGCTTAAAAGAGCCTTGCGAGTCCTTATCCAATATTGCAATTACAATAAACTGGACATAAATTATGAGAAAACAAAGGTTATGTCTTTTGCAAAAAGGCCAAAACTGTACTCATGGTATTTAAATAGCCATAAAATAGAGCAGGTAACCACTTTAAGTATCTAGGGGTGGTCATCCATGCCACTGGCTCACGAAAAGCCCATGGAGAATATGCGGCTGCCTCTGGCCAACGATCAGCAAACACCATCCTTAAATTTTTCTGCACAAAGGGAGGATACTGTAAGGACACACCCCACTTTGCATCTTAAGAAGACAGAACTCTTGGAATAATTCTTCCAACAGGGATCCTTTATTAAGAGAAAATGGTTGCAGGCATTCTAGACAGGACTTGGGGTCAAGCTCTCCCATTCGAGGTTTTAAGGGGTTCCCCAGTAGTCCCACCCAATCACCCCCCTCTTCCAGTGACAGTTTCAGGCATCACAATCCCACCCCTTCTTTCCTTTCTTCCGTCTGGATGGAGACTTCAGATAAACTACATGAAAGGTAAATAGCCTCCTTTGTTATGATAAGGCCTTTTGGTGCTAACCACATTCAAACCCTTTGAAGTTGTACCAAAGTAAGTGAGGGCCATAAAGCCCCTTTGTTCACCCCCCTCTCTTTCTTTATTGCAGAATCCAGAGAGGGCAGAAATGGGGTTTTCTATAATTGATAACTGGAGATGAAGTATAATTGGATTCTGACATCCGGCCCCCCTTAAAAATAAGAGAGATCCACCTGAAAGAAAACAAAACAGGTATAAAAATTACTCAGGCTTGTTAGGATACTCTGTGTGAAACTTCTTCAATAGCTTCGGGGCTCTGACATGACGTTTATGGACCCACTCGTTTTGTGAGGAAGGGAGGTGTTTCCAGGCAACTAGGTACTGAGTTGCTCCATGATATCTCCTAGAGTCAAGGATTTCCTTTATTTCGAAGTGTTGTTCGCCCTCCACCATGATTGGAGGTGGTGGGGGGATTTTTGGCCGTAGAGGTGACTGATGCTCTCTTTTCAGCAAGCTGCAATGAAAAATTGGGTGTATTTGCCTGAGATTTTGGGGTAATTCTAATTCTACTGTTACTGGATTTATGATTCTTTTAATTGGAAAAGGTCCTATATATTTTGGTCCAAGTTTTTTACAGGGCTGTAGGGACTTTAGGTATTTTGTAGATAAGTACACCATTTCTCCTATAATGAATGGTGTAGGCTCAACCCTTTTTTATCGGCTTGTGCTTTGTATGCCTGCCTAGCTTCATCTAGTGCTTTTCTAACTATTGGCCAGGTGTTTTGTAGTTTTTCCATCCATTCTTTCAGTGAAGGGATCGTTGGTTCGTTTGGGGTTAACTCTGGCATGGGGTTGAAACTTTGACCGGTGGCTATTTGAAAAGGAGTGTAACCTGTGCTGGAGTGGACTGCATTATTGTAGGCAACTTCTGCAAAAGGGAGTAAGTCCGCCCACTCGGTCTGCTGGAAACTAAGAAAACATCTTAAATATTGCTTAAGTACGGAGTTCATTTTTTCAGCCCCCCCCCCCATTTCCTTGAGGGTGGTGGCTAGATGTCAGTCCCTGAGTGGTTCCTAAGAGGGATAAAAATTCCTTCCAAAATGCAGACGTAAATTGCACCCCCCTGTCAGAGATGATGCGTTGGGTGCCCCATGCAATCTGTAAATGTGCTGGATGAAAAGTTTTGCTAAGGCTTTTGCAGTGGGAATCTTTTGGCAAGGGATAAAGTGCACCTGTTTGGAAAACAAGTCCGTGACCATCCAGACCACAGTATTCCCATTGCTTTCTGGCAATTCCACTATAAAATCCATAGCTATTTCTCTCCAGGGGGCTGAGGGACTTGCCACTGTTTGCAATAGTCCTGGCAATTTCCCTTGCAACTTCTTTGCCGTGGCACATTTTGGACAACTGGCTATATAACTTTCGATGTCCTTTTTCATGGATGGCCACCAAAATTGCCGTTTAATTAAATGTAAAGTTTTTACAAATCCAAAATGCCCTGCTGATTTTGTGTCATGGCAAAGGTGCATGAAAGTTTGTCTTTGAGTTGTTGGTATATATAACTTTTCCCCTACCCAAGGCAACCCGTCTCTCATTGTGCACACGTTTGTTTTTCTGGAACCAGTCATCTGTTTCCAAACTTTTTCTGAATTCAATCCCAGTTTGGCTGTCCAGTTGTGGTTTTATTTTGGCTTGGGTTCTTGTGGTTACTGGTGCTGCCAGTTGTGACTCTGCCATTATTGGTCTAGAGTCTGTGGTTCGTGCGCTGTTATATTGGGGCATGCGAGATAGTGCATCTGCCAGGAAGTTCTTTCTTCCTGGTAAATGGTTGAGCTTAAATTGGAATTGGTGAAAATGCTGGGACCAGCGGGCTTGTTTGGGATTGAGTTTCCTGGAAGTTTTCAGGGCTTCCAAATTTTTGTGATCAGTCCACACCTGGAAGGGGATTTTGTTGCCTTCCAGGAACTGTCGCCACATGAGTAATGCCCAACGTATCCCATAAGCCTCCTTCTCCCATACGGGTCAGCGCTGTTCTGTTTCCGTGAGTTTCTTGATGTATATGCACAGGATTGCAATACCCCTTCATTGTTTTCTTGTAATAGAACAGCCCCCACTGCCACATCACTTGCATCTGCCTGTATTACGAAGGGCTTGTCCATGTCTGGGTGCCTTAGTACTGGTTCGGCAGAAAAAAGTCTCTTTAGTCTCTCAAATGCTGCTTGGCACTCCATTGTCCATGTCAGTGGCTGGCTGGGTTTTACTGAAGATACTCCCTTCGTTTTTAGTAAGTTAGTGAGGGGCAAGGCTATCTGGGCAAATGAGGAGATGAATTGGCGGTAAAAGTTTGCAAAGCCCAGGAAACTTTGTAGTTGCTTTCTTGTGCGGGGTGATGCCCAATCTAATACTGCTTTGACCTTCTCTGGGTCCATTTCAATGCCCTGGGGGGATATGCGATAACCTAGGTAATCTATCCTTTCCTGGTGGAATTCGCATTTTGAGAGTTTGGCATATAGGTGGGCGGCTCGCAGTTTCTTTAAAACCGCTCTGACAAGGTTGACATGTTCCTCTTTTGTTTCGGTGAAGATAAGAATGTGGTCCAACTAAACAAGGCCCCCCTTAAACAGGTGCTCCCTTAGAACGTCATTGATTAATTGCATAAAGACTGCAGGGCCCCCTTGTAATCCAAATGGCAAGACTTTGAATTGATAGCACCTCATGGGGCAGTTAAATGCAGTCTTCCATTCGTCCCCTTCCTTAATTCTCACACGATAGTAAGCTTCCCTTAGGTCTAGTTTAGAAAAAAATTTTCCTTTCGATAGGTGTGACAGCATGTCTTTCATGAGGGGTAGAGGGTATAGGTTGCTTTCACTGATTGTATTCAGGGCCCTATAATCCACGCATAAGCGTAAAAAGCCGTCCTTCTTCTCTCTAAAGAGGACCGGGGCAGCCACTTTAGGCTTGGCTGGCTCAATGAAACCTCTCTCTAGGTTTTTTTATATAAATCTTTCCATTTCCTCCTTCTCCTTTGGGCTCATGGAGTATAATCTGGGCTTCGGGAGTTTTGCCCCAGGCTTGAATTCAATGGCACAGTCTGTGGGTCGGTGGGGGGGGGAGCTCATTTGCCCTCTCCTCACTGAAAACTTCAGCAAGGTCTCTATATTCCTCTGGTATTTCTGTTAATCTTTTTTCCTCTCCTATGGATGTTTTTTCTATTCTTGATTCTGGTAGCCTCCCTTGGGGTTTTAAGTCCATAGGGTCCCCCTTCGGGAATTTGATTTCTGTCGTCCTCCAATTTACCCAGGGGTTCCATTTTTTCAACCATTCCATCCCTAGAATCATTGGGCATTCCATGCCTGGGGTCACCACAAACGTTATGTCCTCTTCATGTTTGCCCAGGGAGAAGTGTATTGGTAGAGTGGCTAGGGTAGCTGGCACCCCCTCTGCTATGGATCCATCTAACTGGCCAAATGAGATTGGTTGTTCCAGTCTCCTCAATGGGATGCCCAGATTCCCCACTAGTGTTGGGCTAATGAGGCAGCAGGTGCAGCCAGAGTCTATTAAGGCTTTCGCCTTCACAGCTTCGGGCATGGGGGGGATTAATATAGTCACTGTCTTGAGGATGGGTGTGATGTGTCCACTTACCACGGGTTCGCCCTCCGAGCTGTCATCTGAGGCATTCACCGGCCCTGTGGTGTAGGCTGGAATTCTTTCCCCTTGGTGAGCAGAAGTGGGGGGTTCTGCAATTTCCATCATTCTCATGGCAGTTTCTTTTGGCTTAGCTGAAGACTTTCCGGATTTGTTGATTGGGGATCTGTCTGGGTTGTGCTGGGGGGCTTTGTAGTGGCATTCTACAGCTCGATGCCCTTCTCTTCCGCACTTGAAACACCCCATTTGCTTCTTGGCTGCAGCCGATGATTTCACCAGTTCATGTGTTAGCTCAGGCGGGGGGCGGCTCCATTGTTTTCCTCGGCGGTGTCTCTTCAATATGTCGATCTCTGCTTCCTCTGCCAAGATGTACCATTCCTCAAGTTGGTGTGGGTCCCCTCGCGGCAGGCAAGCGTCATATAGATCAGAATTTAGTCCATCTTTGAAATGGCTAAGGAGGATGTCTTCTGGCCAATTCAGTTTGCTGGCAATGGCCCGGAATTCTTGTGTATATTCAGCCACCGGGCATTTGCCTTGCCTCATCGTTTTTATCCTTTCACGAGCTTTGCGATCAGCCAGGGGGTCTTCAAATCATCTTCTCAAAGAGGACATGAAACGGTTGAAGTTACTGAGTTCTGGGGCATTGGAGTCATGCAAGTTCACCACCCAATCTGCAGCCGGTCCATCCAGGGCAGATTGCACGATCCGGATACGAGCTTTGTTGCTGGGAATGTCCTGCCCGTATTCCTCCATGTAGCTGAGGACTTGGGTTAGGAAAAACCCCAAGCGTGTTGGCTCCCCTTTGAATTTCACCTCCAACGGCGGACGTCTTGGAATGGATTGGTGCCTCCGTTGTTGATGGTAGTGTCTTCCATCCAGATTGCCATCTGTGGTCCGGTAGAGGGTGGGGACTACTGGATCAGCAGATGTCCCCGGGGTTGCAGGTTCCACGTCCCCCTCGGTGTCTCTCCCTTTGTGGCTCCAGGAGCTGGGGCGGCCGTAGGGCTCAGGATTCTCCTCTCCTAGGGAGCTGAGAGTTCTCTTCATCAGGTCAAGAGCTTTCTCTAGGATCCAGTCTGAGTACGGTGCCCAGCTTCCTCCCTCTTCACTTGCGTGCAGGGATTTCTCCATCTCCTGCTTCCATTCTGGTTGCTTGGTCCCCCGTCTCAGGGTCCCCTTTCTTGATTCCTTTCCCCACTCACTTTTCTTTCCAACGCCCATTGACCAGCGAGGCTTGTGGTCCCGTGTCTCCACCAGTTCTTCTCCTGAGGAATCTGACCTCTTGGATCCCAACATCCGGCAAGGTTCCAATTGGGTCAGCGGCTCTCTTTCCAGGGAGTTTTCCCCCTTTCTTGCTCCATTGTCTGACATGGTAATTTTTTGCAAAATCCCCCGGCACGGATCTCCCTTCCAGGTGGATTAATTTTGCAAAGTCCTGTCTAATGTAAGGACCCACCCCACTTTGCATCTTAAGAAGACAGAACTCTTGGAATAATTCTTCCAACAGGAATCCTTTATTAAGAGAAAATGGTTGCAGGCATTCTAGACAGGACTTGGGGTTCAAGCTCTCCCATTCGAGGTTTTAAGGGGTTCCCCAGTAGTCCCACCCTATCACCCCCCTCTTCCAGTGACAGTTTCAGGCATCATAATCCCACCCCTTTTTTCCTTTCTTCCATCTGGATGGAGACTTCAGATAAACTACATGAAAGGTAAATAGCCTCCTTTGTTATGATAAGGCCTTTTGGTGCTAACCACATTCAAATCCTTTGAAGTTGTACCAAAGGAAGTGAGGGCCATAAAGCCCCTTTGTTCACCCCCCTCTCTTTCTTTATGGCAGAATCCAGAGAGGGCAGAAATGGGGTTTTCTATAATTGATAACTGGAGATGAAGTATAATTGGATTCTGACAGATACTATGTTTTAGCCTCAATTAAGCTCTTTCTGGCCAAGTCGCTAGCACAGCTTCTCTACGGGACCTTGTTTGGGCCTTCAGCTTCGTGTTTCACACCATTGGAAACAGTTCAGTCCAAATTTATTAGAACAATTCTCCAGATGCCATGTTGTGTCTCAAATGCACTTCTGCGCCTGGAGACAGGATTGATAAAAGTCGAAGGAAGAATCTGTACAGCTTCCTCAAATATCTGGCTGAGGCTTAATTTCTTTCTGCAAGGCCTTGCTCCATTAATCCTTCAAGACAAATTCTCCTCTTCATGGATCAAGGCAGTCAAGTCCAATCTTGCCAAACTAGGCTCCTCTTCAGCCTCAATACTCAAATTGGACTACGACCAAGCAAAACAAACCTTGTGACCAAGGATAGAGGACATCGACAGGCAAGCTCTGCTGTTTCTGGCTCCAGACTCTATAGATATGTTATTACATCTGCCAGTTATCTTAGCCAGTTGGAGTCAGTAAACCACTGGGAAGCATTTTCGCTCACATGCTGCCATGCATTTCCATCGGCTGTCTTGTACGGCAAGTATAAAAAGACACCATTGACTGAAAGACTCTGCTCCTGTGGCTCAGGATAGGTGGAGACCATTGGACACATACTCCTTCGATGTTCCTTCTATAAAGCTATTCGAAAAAACCATATCCTCCCCATAATCGATAGGTATCCTGGTCATTCAGAAAGTATTAATCTCCAGTTGCTGCTTAAGGATGAGTAGACAGTGATCACAGCGCAGGAGGCTAGATTCTGTGCAGCAGCACTGGGATTTCGCCAGAAATATAAATAGTTTTAGATCTTTTTAATAATCTCTTATAATTTTATTATGTGTTTTTATTCAGCATTAGACCATACTCTGTATTTTTATTGTCAGGTCAGTATGATTCAGTTTCTCTGAAGGTAGCTAGGTTATGTTATACCGTCTGTAAAACTCAGCAGACTTTGGTCATCCATTGATCACATCACTAATTATAATATATTGCTATGCCTTCCTGTGTTGGGTTCTCTTTAGTTTTGTTTTATTTGAATGTTTAATTTTATGTGTTGGCCTATGGCTGTAATAATAAACTGTATGGTGTGGTACCATTGATGCTTACATGAGCTTTGAAATATAGAATATTAGTACTACTACTAATAATAATAATAAAGCAAGAGAGGTTATAAAACAAATTATGACTGAAAAATAGAAAATGAGGCAAGTGTCAAATAACAAGCATGGAAACAAACCAAAAAAAAGAGATAAAGGAAGACACTAGCTTGGTTGTCAATTAAATTATCTTAAGACCTCAATGTAATTTCAAGGCTCCAGTTTGCCCATGGGAAGGCAAAACACTAACCCTAAAGTCCATATCTTGACAGCTTTTGTGCCCCACAAAATCAAGAAAGTAAGCCATCAAAATCTGTAAACTCACAATTATGCACATGAATATAGCACTTTGAAATTTCTGCAGCCATTATTCAAGCTTGCTTTCTGTACAAGTTAAGAAGCTGTATTTATAGATGGCAAAACAACAAATTAAAGCAAATGAAAAAACTGGACTTGGCTTTAGCAGAGAACATAATGCATGATAACAATCACAAGAAATAGACTGTAAACCAAACAAATAACAAGCAAACCTCTCTACTGAATTGAACAGCAAAAATTAGGGATTGATGGGAGCTGTACTTTTGGAGTTCAAACAAAGAATATAAAAGGAGAGATAAATTTGGTTGAATCATGATGGTTTGAGCAAAGGAATGAGTAGTTTGAAGTTTGGACTAGTACACTTTGCTGCTTTCTTGAGTAAATTTATCTAGAAAAAAATATTTCAAGCAAATAATCAAATCAAAATAACAAAGGGAACCATGCAACAACATAAGAGCTGTGGTGAATCAAACAAAAGGACTAGTAATTTGACTTCCAAGGAGGCAACCTGACAACTGTAGAGAGCCATGCGGAGTACTGTTCTGCAGGACATCTGAAATTTCCTGATGGAGACTCTTCAGCTAGTTTAAGTAATGTTGTTGGATTAGATTGAGGGCTTGAAAGTTTACATTTTTATTTATCTAGTATGTCCATGTTTTTTGCAATTCAAAGAAAAATATATTCAGAGTCATGAACTTCTTTTATAGTAAAATCAGGTTAATTAGCATGGATTTCTCAAAATAGAAATTACTTTAAATAAATGCAGTTTTGTAAGATACCATGGCTGAGTTTCTCATTAGTACCTCATGGACGAACGGATTATGAGCTATGAAATTGGGAACCTATGTTACTTGTTGGATTAGATTGGGGGCTTGAAAGTTTACATTTTTATTTATCTAGTATGTCCATGTTTTCACAACTCAAAGAAAAATATACTCAGAGTCATTCATTTTTATTTTTAAAAACTCATTCATTTATAAGTGTGTGTGCGCAAAGTACACACATACAAATAAATGTAAAATTAATGGTTAAACAGACTTACTCATTTGAGCATAATTATAGAGAAGTTTAGGTCTTGAATATATATATGATTTTTCCATTTCATCTATATCTTAGGTATGTGTGGTATAACTGGATATAAAGAATAATATCAAGATAATGGTCAATCTACTGAATTTTTATTTAGATATTAAATGAGCAAAATATATCTATAACATGAGAATAGAGAAAAAGAATATTGTTCTGATTTCTCTGATTTTATAGATCGGATTTTGAAAACAAACTCAGAACATTTATATTCTTTTATTAGTATGCCAACTAACCAGTATGTCTGCTAATATGTATACAAATCAGGTATTTTTGAAAGCATGTGAACAGATAAGTGATTAATTGGCTGTTGTGTGCAGGCATACAAATATCTGATTTGAATGTACAGTTTGTTAAAGAAAAAGCAAATATTTTTGAACTGAGAATAAATTTATAAATGATAGAGTAACCCAACTTGCTATGTTGTAGATTCTAGATGCAAGAGGATGACTTTCTGCATTAGGTAGGAATGAATAAAAAAGCTCTTCTATGGAGCAAAAATAAACTTTTGAAAAATGAAGTGTGACACATTTCAAAAGAATCTGCTGGGCATTATTGCATTCCAGTTTTTACGAAACCAGAATTAAGATGAAACCATTAATTACTACTTGAGGACTTAGATTTCTTAGCTTTTGAATCTGTCTGTCACACTATATTTTTAATCAAGTCACTTGAGGTCTTGGCAAGAAAAATTCAGACATGAAGATTGATACACAGTATAAATTTTTACATGCTTAATTCTTTTATTTTTAAGCTCTTTAACATTTGCTAATGTAGTAATTGTTTAAAATATCGATTTGCAAGGACTATATTTTAAAAATCATATTTTTAAAAAATATAGACATTTTATTTCAAAATCTGAAATTATTTAAATCATTAAAGATCAATTCATCTGTTTTTTCATGTTCAAAGGTTTTTACCATTTAGTGATATGCTTCCACTACATGAGAAAATATTGGCCAAGTTTTTTCTGCCCTTCAGAACTTTATATCCATTGTTACATATTCAACTCAAATCAGTTCCCTTGAAGAAGATTATATAAACTATTTAAATAAACATTATATGAATAATATATTTATTTTAAGACTAAGAATTGAAATCTAATTTTACACAATTTTCAATTCCTTAAGTTCTGAATTTATATATATAAATGATGTTCAAGAACTGTAGGAATACAGTAGAAAGTATTTGAAGCATTCTATCTCAAAGTTTCTACAATTGTGAGTCGTTAAATAATTGTTCAGAATCTGAATACAATTAAACAACTCTGCATATTTTCATCCTTAGGAGCAGTGTCAGTCAGTCAAATGTGTATTATAGTCAAAGATCAGTACAATCAAAAATACTCAAAGAGTATCTAATTAAAAGTTCTAGAACAGAATAATAATAAACAACAAAAAAATCTATATTAATCTATTGGTATCCTATCTGTCAGTGGCACGTAAACAATAACACAGGCTAAACTATAATATAATAGCAGTCCTTAAATTGTGAAGGCATATAGTCATTAGATACTAAAATGCAACAAAGTGATAATACTAAATATTTGGTGCATTAATTATATAAAATAGCTATAATAGTTTATTCATCAGGTTCGAAAGAATCTTTAGTGCTACTATGCAGAATCTAGCGACCTGCTCTTTCATTATGATCTGTTCATCTTTAAGCAGTCACTGAAAATAAATGGTGTCAGAATAGCCAAGTTACCTATTACTTAACCAGGAAAATAAATTTTGTTTGAATGTCTCTATAAAAACAGCAGCGAAGAAGGACGTATTCAGAGGTTTCCACCACTCCAGAACCACAGGGACAAAACCTTTCAACCAATGGTATCCCATCCAAGGTGGCTGATGGAAGTATGTGGCATTGTGCAAGCGAAAAGGTTTTCCAATGATAAGATAACTGGCAGGGGTGACGGTATACCTGATAGAATCTGGAGCCTGAAACATTGGAGCTTTCCTAAATCTGCTTGCCTCTCTATGTCCTCTATCCCTTGTCTCAGGGTTTGTTTTGCTTGATCATAGTCCAATTTGAATATTGAGAATGGAGAAAAGCTTAGTTTAACAAGGTTGGACTCAACAGCCTTGATCCACGAATAATAATAATAATAATAATAATAATAATAATAATAATAATAATAATAATAAACAACCCCCAGTGAGGCACTACCTTGACGTGGTTGTGGGGCTTGTGTACTCTGAAGAAGATGAGAGCTATGCCAGAGGTTCAACCATACTGGACAGGTCTCATCAGAGGAGTCAGACAAAGAGTGTCTCTCCCATAAAAAATATGGTGAGACGTAAATTGCAGAATGCCATACCGGCTCGGACGTCGCCCGGGTTAACAAGGTCCGCACTAGATATTGGAGTTCCTGGATATCTGGTGAAAAATGGGTTACAGGACTCAGGACTGTTGGCTGAGCAACCAGGGCCAGCAGCTGCAGAACTACTGGAAGAAAAGGTGTTTACCCGTCGCAGATACACAGTGATGGAAAACAAAGAAATAATGATCTGTTACTACAGATCAAGTCCAACAAGAAGAGGATATCTAAAACGAATGCACCAGTTCTGGAAAGAACAACATCCAGAATCAGAAATAACAGAACAGAGACTAGCAGATCAACGCCGATTTATAACACGAAATAAAATATTCACAGAAACAGAATTGGACGAACTGCAAAGGTTTACCCAGGGCAAAGAAATCAAAGCCTTACCAGAAGTAATTCAGAATGTAGAGGCAAACCAGGGGGAGTTGGCAGTGAAGGAATCTAGCAGAGATATACAACTGTTCTCATTTGGAAATCAGGCACCTCTACCTCAGGAAGAACAAAACCCTCTAACTAAAGAAATAAAAGAATTGAAACAAAGAATAACTGAGCATCTAGAACAGCACAAAAACAACAGAATAAGGCTACCTGCATTGAAGCTTGTTCCAAAGAAACAGCTAGCACAAGCATTAAAAGATGCAAATACTGCAATATCAAGTATAAGCACCAATTCACTGCAAGAAACAAACCAACTAATGTACAGCACAGCTGCAGTTATAACAGAATACCTGGGATGCAAAATCAACAAAGAAGAAAAACAAACAAACAGTGCACCAGAAAAATGGAAGGTTAGACTAGAAAATAAGATCAGCAAGTTAAGATCACATGCAAGCAAGCTAGAACAGATGAAAGAAAAGAAGCTGAAGAACAAGAAGACCAAAGAATACCTAATCAAGAAATACCACTTAGAAACAAGGAAGATCAAGGAAGCACTGGAAATAATAAAGCAACAAATAACAGCTATAGCCAGGAAAATCAGTAGATATGAAGCTCGAATTGCAAACTATAGGCAGAACCTCCAATTTCAATCCAATCAGAAACGTTTCTACCAATCCATCAATGGAGAAACTGCAAGGAATCAGTCAGTACCTGACAAGGAAGAAACAGTACAGTTCTGGAAGCAGATATGGGATAACCCAAAGAAATACAATAAGGATGCGGCTTGGTTAAAAGAGGTGGATGCAAATAAAACAGAAGTTGAAATGAAAGAACTAGCAATAACAACAAAAATGGTAGAAAAAAGAGCAAAGAAAATCAAAAATTGGTCAGCACCAGGTGAAGATGAACTGCATGGGTTTTGGTTGAAACATCTAACTGTTATACACCCACTCATTGCCAAGCAGTTCAACAATATACTACAAGGAGGAGAAATTGAAAAGTGGCTAACAACTGGGAAAACCTACCTAATAATGAAAAATCCAGCAAAAGGGGCAACACCAGGTAACTACAGGCCAATTACCTGCTTACCAACAACTTTCAAATTACTAACTGGTGTAGTAGCTGATGCAGTGCAACAGCATCTAGTTGAAAACAATCTCTTTCCACCTGAGCAGAAAGGAAACCGCCCCAACAGCAGAGGAACAAAAGATCAACTCCTAATAGACAAAATGATCTTGGAAAACTGCAAGAGAAGGAAGACCAACCTGAATGTAGCATGGATTGACTACAAAAAGGCATTTGACTCTCTGCCACATGATTGGATAATAAAGTGCCTAGAAATAACAGGAGTCAGTAGAAACATCAGAAAATTTGTGCAAAGATCGATGGCACAATGGAAGACACAGTTGCAGATCAATGGTGAGAGGCTGGGAGAGGTTAATATCAAGAGAGGAATATTTCAAGGAGATTCATTATCACCATTACTATTTGTTATTGCACTGTTTCCTCTGTCAACAATACTGAATAACTCAGGACATGGCTATCAAACATCAAAAACATCTGCTAGACTATCCCACCTCCTCTACATGGATGATCTGAAGCTGTATGGAAAAACATCATCTGAAATAGAATCGCTGCTCAACACTGTCCGTATATATAGCCAAGATATTGTAATGGAGTTTGGCTTGGACAAATGTGCCACACTTACTATCAAACAAGGAAAAATAGTGAAAACTGAAGGAATCAAGATGCCCCACGAAAATAACATTAAGAGTCTGGATGAGGAAGAGTACTACAAATACTTGGGTATCCTTCAAGCTGACAACATCAAGCACACTGAAGTCAAGAAAAAGATTAGAGGTGAATACATCAAGAGAGTGAAGAAGATCTTAAAGTCCAAACTCAATGGAGGAAATACCATAAAGGCAATCAACACCTGGGCAATCCCAGTCATTAGGTACACAGCTGGAATAGTGGACTGGACTCAAGCAGAACTAAAAGCAATGGATAGGCAGACCAGAAAAATAATGACAATGAATCATGCCCTTCATCCACGCAGTGACATTGATAGACTTTATCTACCAAGGCAAATAGGTGGGCGTGGAATGCTACAAGTACATCAGATGGTTGAAGAAGAAAAAATGGCTTTGGAAGAATATCTGAAGAACAATGATGAAGATGCACTGAAATTAGTATATCAGGAAGGCTTACTAACTACTGGAGAGACCAAACTGGCCTACAAGAAAGACCAAATGAAGAACAGAATAGAGGCATGGGAAGACAAAGCACTACATGGCCAATACATGAAAAAAATAGCTGGGAAAGCAGATAATAATAAACCTGGCAATGGCTAAGAGCAGGAAAATTGAAGAAAGAGACCGAGGGACTAATTCTGGCTGCACAAGACCAAGCCTTAAGGACAAATGCATACAAAGTCAAAATTGAGAAGACAGCAACAGACAGTAAGTGCCGCCTATGCAAAGAAGCTGAAGAAACAGTGGACCACTTGGTAAGCTGTTGCAAGAAGATTGCACAGACTGATTACAAGCAGCGGCATGACAAAGTAGCAACAATGGTGCATTGGAAGATCTGCAAAAAATATCATTTGCCTGTAAGCAAAAACTGGTGGGATCATAAAATAGAGAAAGTCATAGAAAATGATAAAATTAAACTGCTCTGGGACTTCAGAATTCAAACAGACAAGCACCTGCAACATAACACCCGAGACTTAACAATTGTCGATAAGAAAGACAAAAAAGTCTGGATAGTGGACGTGGCAGTGCCTGGAGATAGCAGAATAGAAGAGAAAGAACTGGAGAAGATAACAAAATACAAAGACCTACAAATAGAAATAGAAAGACTGTGGCAAAAGCAAGCAAGGGTAGTACCAATAGTCATAGGCTCCTTGGGTGCAATCCCAAAACAACTGGAGCACCACTTGAACACCATTGGCATTGACAAATTCGCTATTAGTCAATTGCAAAAGGCGCCTTATTAGGAACTGCTTCCATCCTGCGACGATATCTGTAATACCATCAAACATCCACATCTGCCTATCCCAGGTCCTGGGTAAGGACTCGATAGGTAGACAAAATGCCAAATCCAGTCTGAACATCTGGCTGACTGTGCGATGATCGATAATAATAATAATAGTAGTAAGTTGGAAGGGACCTTGGAGGTCATCTAGTCCAACCCCCTGCTCGGGCAGGAAACCCTACACCATTTCGGACAAATGGCTGTCCAGTCTCTTCTTAAAAACTTCCAGTGTTGGAGCATTTACTGCTTCTGGAGGCAAGCTGTTCCACTGATTAATTGTTCTAACTGTCAGGAAGTTTCTCCTTAGTTCTAGGTTGCTTCTCTCCTTGATTAGTTTCCACCCGTTGCTTCTTGTCCTGCCTTCAGGTGCTTTGGAGAATAGCTTAATTCCCTCTTCTTTATGGCAGCCCCTGAGATATTGGAACACTGCTATCATGTCCCCCCTTGTCCTTCTCTTCGTTAAACTAGACATACCCAATTCTAGATGGTGCAAGGCCTTGAGGAAAAAAAATAAGTTTTAGCCAAAGATTTAATGAAGCTATATAGATTCTTGCTTCCCTAGGAACAAGGTAGTTTGCATTTTTGGCATGAGATAGTGATTATAAATGTTGTTGTATATCCTTTCTATTCCTTTCCACTTTTAAAAACCTCTTCCAACTAAAATCTGCATCATTTTTTAAATTCCAATATTAATTCTTTACTGACTTTTTAATAAATTTCATATATCCGTATGTTATGACAATATCAATTCTACATTGTATTAATGATTTTTTAAAAATATATTAGGATTACTAATTCTGGCTACAAAAATTAAGACAACTTTAGATGGTACCTCAAGGGTCTCTATGTTACCATTTTGCAATTGTCTAGGATTGTGAAGCATTAATTAATAACAGGTTAGCTAAAAATATGTTCATCTGATAATATTCAGATAGTTTGGTTAGGTTTTATCATATGGATTTGACCTCTGTAAAGTAACTTGGAAAATCCAGTTTTTATCAGTTGACTGCTAGAAAAAAAAATTAAGGATGAATAGTCAGAAATTTCTGTCTCTCTTTTTCTGTAGTATCCAGCTAGTTTTATCTACTGTAAAACCCTATTTGGAGTAATTTCATTCAAGAGCTGACCAAGTAGTCAGATTGCATTCAATTTTTGGCCTCCCTACTGAGTTAGTACCTTATTATTTTGGCAGTTTTCATGATGAATGCAATCTATCAGAATGAAACTACCCACTTGTACAGGCTGGCAACTATAGAACTGTTGCTATAGGTCAGGTCCACACCAGAAATTGATCTAGAATGGTCCATTACCTATATATTTTTGCACAAAGTCTTGCCTGTATATATTAGAGTTACCAAAGGATACTTGAACATCCCCGACCCTGGGTCACAAATAAAATAAGATGAAAATAAACATGACAAGGTGCATCCATGGGATATGTACTTATGAGATCATGTGGTTCTGTAGACCATATAGCTGTGGGCAAGTAGTTATAAAGATTTTAGCTTTTGTCAAGTATCTCACTTTTTGGAATGCTGAGAGAAAAGCAGAAGTAGTTGGACTCTCTTTAATCCACAAACAATGAAGACAGAAAATTATACATTTCTACAATAAAACATTTTTCAAAGCTAGCAAAACCCTGGATTTGACAGGACTGAATTTCATCCCCGTGGTAGCACTAGGAGTTGGACATTTAGGATAAATGAATATATATTCCTTGTAGTGAAAATTCTGCCCTGCCTAATGGTGGTGGTGGGGAATGTTCTCAAATGCCCTTCTATTTATTTTTTGAATGTATTTTGAGGAGGTTAGGTAATAAAAGCCTTTCAAATGTACTTTGCAAATTGGTTAACTAAGACTACTTACACTTGTTTCCTTTTTTTTCTGGTCCCTACTAATTCTGTGGTTGAACTAAATCTTAGAGTATTAGAAACTGTATGTTTCTAATTTGGGTGGACATATTGGGAATATGTATGTATATTAATAACATAGTTTAACTTTGCATCTTATTTCTGTGAAAACAATGAGGGATACCAAGGTTTTGTTTACATGATCAGAGATACTCAAAGAAGGAGTAGAGGTTACCATTTCAGGTTATTTCCTTGAATAAACTGTTTCTATATCAGCTCACAAAGAATTCTACATCTTTTCAAGACCTATCATATATTGTGTTTTGTCATTACCAATATATCCACCTTGTCAGGCAATATTTGTACAGTTAAGAGTTGGAATAAGGCAAAATATACCTTATGGCAAAGCATGGGATATTTCATTTTCATTATTTTAGATAGTCAGCAATTTTATCTATTTGGATTTACCTTTCAACAGGGTTTCCTAAGTATTTTTTCCTACAGTTTCACTATTGGTTGAAACTGGATGATGATGAAAATATGGCTGGTCAAGAGGCTGCCGTTATACTCAGAAAAGTTGACTTTTAAAACTGAA
>NW_024097189.1:105000-220593 GCF_016545835.1 Crotalus tigris
ATAAATGTACTCCATTTACTCAATGGATTGAAGACCTGATTACACTTACTACTTAGGAGCAGATTGCCTATAGATGCAGACTTTGTATGGGTAAATATAATGATACTCACACTTGCATAATATTTGTATTGGATAATTATATATAGAATTGTAGCTCTTTATTGTAATTACATATATTTTTTCTGTTGTATTTCTCACTCATTTTAAGCACATTGTGCACTTTAATTATTGTTTTATCCTTTTTTTCTGTTATTATTTTAAAAGCAATAAAAACCTTAAAACAACACATCATTGTACAACATTTTTTCCTCTGTAATAATAAATAATAAATATAAATTTGAGCAAAAATTAATGCATACTATTTTATTAATTGTTGTCCTTTTATTAGATATAATGGTATGCTTTTGAATTGTAGCCAATATACATTCACACAAATGGAATATATGCAGTATTTCTACTTTTCCAACATCAAAACGATCATGCATAGAATCCTGATGTAGATAGGACATTTTATCATTCTCATATAACACATTAGCAAAAATGTCCATTATTATGCAGAGTACAAGATACAAAGATACAATCTTTATTAAATGTCTATACAATTCCAGTTAATATTAAGAACACGTTTTGCCCCATTGCAACATTTCCATGTGGGATGTTTTAATTTTCCCATTGGAATAAAAGGTATAGATTCATTATGATTGAAAAGTCTAATTAGGAAGGAAGGAAGGAAGGAAGGAAGGAAGGAAGGAAGGAAGGAAGGAAGGAAGGAAGGAAAGGCCTACCCCGAAAATAAGTCCTAGCTTGATTTTTTTGGGGTGGGCCTAATATAAGCTGTACCCCAAAAATAAGCCCTAGTTTTGGGGCAAGGCACACACCTAAAAACAAAAGGCTGTTTCAATAATTGTATAATGATGCACAGAGGGTTCTGGGGATAACAAAAGAATACTGACACATGTGTGCATCAAATTGGAGACTATTGGGACTAGAGGGTAAAAGATATGAAGAACAGTTGCAGGAATTGGGTATGTCTAGTTTAATAAAAAGAAGAGGTGACATGATAGCAATATTCCAATATTTGCGGGGCTGCCACAAGTAGGAGGGGATCAATCTATTCTCCAAACCATCTGAAGGCAGGACAAGAAGCAATGGATGGAAACTAATCAAGGAGAGAACCAACCCGAAAATAAGACCTGGTGCCTCTTTTGAAGGCAAAAAAATGCACATATACTTTAAATGCACATACCATGTTTCCCCGAAAATAAGACTGGGTCTTTTTTTTTTTGCCTCCAAAAGAGGCACCAGGTCTTATTTTCAGGGGATGTCTTACTCATCTCCAGCACTGACAACCCCGCTCAGCCAGTCCACTTCTGCGGCAGAAGGAGAAGCTTCATTTTGCAGCTGCATTCTGGCCTGCATTTTGCAATCAGGCCTTTCTGGAAGGCCTATGCAGCCGAAAACCAAGCTATGGATTTAATCTCTGGGCTGCAGAAGATTTCTTCCAGTCCCCTAATGATCTTGTTGCTCTTCTCTGCACTTTTTCTAGAGTCTCAACATAATTTTTATAGTGTAGAGACCAAAATTGGTTGCAATATTCTAGGTGTGGTCTTACTAAGACTTTATAGAGTGGTATTAGTACCTCACGTGATCTTGATTGAATCCCTCTGTTAATTCAATTTAGGATTGCATTGGCTTTTTCGGCTGCCGTGACATACTGGAAAGTCCCTTCCAGCTCTATTCTGTTCTGTTCTGTCCTGTCCTGTTCTGTTCTATTCTGTTCTATTCTATTCCTGTCAATTTTGCCATCTCTGCAAATTCCATCCATTTAATTCCAATGTAGGTGTTTGTAAGTCTTCCCACATTTGTGCTATAAAGTCTTGCTGCTGTTATCATATATAAAACAAAGTTCTATAAGATCTTTTATTTTGCTTGTCTGTTCACCCCAAAAGAAAAACCTCTGGTTTCAAATGTATGTTTATCTTTAAAAATCCTCTGAATCAAAATACAGATTTGGTCCCCATATTTTCTAGGTTTATTTCATGTCTACCAAAGACGAAAACATGTTCCTTCGATTTGATTTCATTTAGAATGAGTATTTTAAATACCATTATACATTTTTTACAATTTATCTGGTATCAAATATCAATGATATATTATAGGAGTTCTCTTTAAGATTAAAATTCACATAAATTTCTTTAACATATTCTCCCATTGGTCCAATTATATAATTTTTTGCCCAATGATAGTATTTAACTTGCTCATCCTTTGTTTACATTTTCAATAAATGTATAATAATAATAATATCAACAACAACAACATTATTATCACTTTGAAAGTACACCAATCGGCATACATCAAAAAATTTCGTTGCATATAGCTCTCAAAGGGTCACCACCTCCGATATACACTCCTTGTTCATGGCCAGCTCAAATTACAGATCTTCCATTTTAGTCTCTAGGGAACGAACAATGGCAAACAGGACAGATGGAAATGGAGCTTCATGTGGATTATCCCTCAAATTAGCTTGTATTCCTGCACGACAACCTCGCCTCCTTTTCTTTTTCTGATCTTGTCTCTTCCACCTTTTCCTTAAAGAGGCCTCACTCCTTTTCACCCCTGGAGAACGCTGCCGCCGCCACCAACTCCTCCAAAAGCCTCTCTCCCATCCTCTGGGCCTTCCGACAGCCTCATCCAGTTCCTTCGCTCCATAAGCCCTGGGACCTCTCCTCCTTTGCTTCCTTTGAAAACAGCCCTTATTTGCAGTAGAATCCGTTGCTGGGCCAGCAGTCAGATCTTGCTGTCAGCAGAACAATTTCATACAGCACCAATGAATTTTAACGGTCTCACCAATAGTTCCAAAACAGCTAGAAACTCGCCATGCCAGCAAAGATTGTCAGTCGTATGTTATATGTTACCTTAGTTCCACCATATTGCTCAAACACATTAAAACCTTCCTGATCATGTGGCCTATATCCCTTAATATGCTTCCCATAACTCTTCAACTTTGAGAGCCAATGCAGCCGCAGCCGATCCAGGTGCCGCCATCTTATATCATCAAATGTTTATACATCTTAGCAATAATATCATCATTTGTACACAATTCCACATCAAATTCAGTCCTACTCCTATCATTTTCAAAGTCAGTTCTTTTTGTCAAATTTAAATCTTCCCATTAGATAGAATAATGGAGAACCAAATCTTTGTGGTGTGTGTGTGTGTGTGTGTGTGTATCTTTCCAATTAGAGATCGTCACTTGTTGTTAATGTAAGGTCCCTTGAGAGAAAGACAGTATATCAGTGTAAGTTAATCATTTTTATTTAACTGTCATCTCTCTTCTGAAAAAGATTTCTTGGAATGATGACCATAAAGGTATTTTAGGAAAGAGTCTTGCTTTATATGTATTCCAAATTCTCAGTATGATATGTCTAGTAAAATATTTTTTAAAATTTATATAAGCGTTAAGTTTGTTATATCACAAATAGATATGTGATATGACAAAATCATCCATTCCACACAAAACAGCAAGCTGTAAAATATAACTTCAAATCTGATAATACTAGCTCTCTTTCTTTAGTATCCTAGAGCAATTAGTATTAATTTTCTGTTTCTTGCCTTGCCAAACAAATTTAAAAATATCTTTTTGCCATTTCCTAAATGCTACGTCAGTTGTCAATATAGTAATTGTTTGAAATAGAAGTAACATTCTAGGTAAAACATTAAACTTAATATCACAGATTTATGGTGGAGGAGCAAAAAATGTAGAGAAAGTTAAGAGGCAACCCCACCCAAAAAATAAATAAATCCTTGCCCTACTCATGTTTAGAATTGTGACCAACTCTTTCTCTTTTTCACATACAAACATAATTTTTATTTATCTTTTTAAGAATAATAACTATAACAAACTAAATTAGAACAGAAAAGGTAAAGAAAGAAGAAAAAGCAGAAAAAGCTAAAAGAAAAGGAAATAGAAGAAAATGGGGGGGAAAGAGCAAAATATAAAGAAAGATATAAAGACATAGAGAAGTAGTTCCCAATATTCTTTATAGAAGTTACAAAAGTATAATGTAAGTATAATTACATTTTAATTACTATCTCTAAAGTTATATCATGATTTTTTCTATAATCTATCTTGTATAATCATCAAAATCATAAATCATTGGAATTGATTTCAATATGCATTGAAAAGCTTGATGCAGCCCTTGAATCCAGTCTTAATGTAAATTTGTTTTATTTTATATATGAGAACAATTTATTAAGGATTGTATTCCATTAATATGTTTAGTAGGACCAGAATGTGCCTAAGAATATGTAGGACAGTTTTCTCTGTTTAGTTGCTTTTGCAACAGCTGCAAGTGAGGAAGACATTTATACCCTTGTTAAAATGTTAATTTTTTTGTGGTATTTTCTAGTTTAATCTTTATGCTATCTTGAATTTGCTATATAGCCTTAGGAAAGTTATAAATTCCTAAAGAAATAAGTACTTTCTTATAATATAAAAAAGTATGTTACTACTTACACCTTATATTACAAAAGTTATTTCTTGCATGAAGGAATAAACATTGCTTTCTTCATTTTACCACAGTTACCTCTAAAAGGATCAAATTAGATACATTAGCGCTTGGAGAATTGTTGCTGCAATGTATATTTTGCTGTAGATAGAAAAGCTAATGAATTCACTTTTAGTAGCATCAACTTTTATTTCAGAGTTCTTTCTATTCTCGTGATTTTTTTGTCTTAAGAATGTAAGAACAGAGATATGTTTTCATCTAAACATCTATATTGTCTAAAGATCATTTACAGCAGATTTATATACATGCATTTTTATACTTTGAGAAACAGTCTGGATTCTTTATCCATTTGTTTTTGTAGTATTATGACATTTTATAAGATGATTGATTGTACCATGTTGAAAGCCTACCATGTAATCATCTATTTTTAAATGCTCATTTATCCTACCCAACATTAAAAATATCTAGCAATAATTCACAAGACATGTGAAATGTAAACTTTTGAGCCTGATAAAATCTGATGTGTCTAGAATTAGAGTGCCACAGTTCTGAGGTCTAAAAAAAAACAGATCACCATTGAAAAGAGAGTCAAAGTTAAATCCATATTTAAAGATGCTTGGCCTGTCTCTCTTTTTAAGGCATCTATGCATGTATAACTGGAAGTTAAGTCCTATTAAACAAAGTGAGCCTTTTGAGTAAAGATAACATTGAGTAAAGACTGTAATTTATTGAGGCAGATTATGGATCTTAACATACAATTAATAGCAAACTCCATTGGTGCCAAGAAGAATAGCAAATTTTGTATATATATTAGGGTCATTATAAACTACTGCAGTGAAGTCCTATTTTGTTTAAACTAAAGGTTTATTGTTTTAAAACAGACAATAACAGAATTTCCATTTGTATCACAGATTTTTTCTTACCAATTAACATGAGAGAGTGTGACTCAAACTAAAATTTAAACTGTTTATAAAAATATTATTAGTCCACTCAGTTTCCCTTTTCTCTACTATAATATCTGATGAATGTTGCTTCATATTATGAGGCATCCCTCTTAGGAAACATCCTTTCCCCTGAAATTAGATTGGCTCCATCCCTTTTGATATTCCGAAAGGCTCTCAAAACCCACAAGAGCAGAGACCTGGCTAGATAGCTCCATGGTTAAAGACATTTTTCATTTTCCCTTCACTTTGATTGTAGTTTGGATTTTTAGGTTATTTGTTATTACAGTTTTTTTATATCTGAATTTACTGTTTTTATATTATTTTATCTTTAATATACATAAAACCTTTTATCTAGTCTGTGCACCACCCAGAGTTGTCTTTAGTGAGATGGATGCCTATACAAATTTGATTAATAAATAAAGAAATAATGTTAACATTTCACATTACTCTAATCCCATTCTATATTATTGGGGGTTGTAATGATAAGAACCATGGAACTTTATAATGTTTTGTCATGAAGTAAGTTGCATCAGCTGCTAAGGAACTAGAGATGTGGTTGTTTTTTTCAAGAGTAGTAATATGCTTGCTGTATATTGTAAGTAAATATAAAGATATAATGCAATCAATGGGTTAAAGATGTGATATATGAATATTTAAATATCCAGTGTTCAATTAAAATATAAAATCAAAGCAGTTAAACAAATTTACCTGAGCGATATAAAATCTGCCACTCTAATATTACAGAGATGGCCAGTATTTATGGAATGTTGGAACAAAACATTAAGAAGTTATACAGTACAACCACCATACCTAGACTACAAAAATCCTGATGACCACTGATACTGCAAAGATATCTTGGATGCCATATAAGGGTTATTTGGACTTTTGCAACTCAGGTCTAATGGCCCAGCTGTAAAATCAAAATTAACTGTTGCTGCTATAATGTAATTTATAGCAATGGTTCTCAGTCTGTGGTGCGCGGACCCTTGGGGATCCATGAAACTGTCACAGGGGGTCCACAAAGACTTGAAGAAATGTTATGATTTAAATCTTGAGTTATTTAAAAGGGGTCTGTGGTAAAGAAAAATTGAGAACTACTGGAATAGATATGTATTTGTAAATTTTAAACAAGAGAGAAGTTCTAAATAAAACATGGACCACGTACCTTACCTTGTAATGTTAATTACTAGGATGAAACAGCCTATGGCACAAAGAGGACACACCATCAGGTTTTGGTTATTTTTAACTAGACAACTGAATGAGTAGATAGCCTAAGCATGTGTCAGGCTACACATCTGTGGCACTTCTAGCCTTCAAAGTAAAGTAATAGTTAAAGTGAATGATAGTTACGATATATCCATGGACAAGTTATTGTATCATAGAATTATATGGAACAAATAGTTTGCACTTATGGCAAATATTTATTAAATATTCTACCCAGGTGTTAAGAAGGAAAACAATTTATCTCCAATCTTTCTTCTATAGGTTCCTGTATCAGTGGCCATGATGACTCCCCAAGTGATCACCCCTCAGCAAATGCAACAAATTCTTCAACAACAAGTTTTGTCTCCTCAGCAGCTCCAAGCACTTCTTCAGCAACAGCAAGCAGTTATGTTACAGCAGGTAATGTTGGATATCTCTTTGGATAATTAGCAGCATTCCAGCTTATTATATAATCAGCCTTATTTGCTAGTGAGAAGTCATATGTTTGCTCTTAAAAAAAGGAATAATATAAATCTATGACAAATTTCTTAGCCTAAAACATTTCAAGGACCTAGGGAATCGATTCTGCAACTTTGAATACAACTTTAACATCTAGCTCAGGAATAACAATGGCAAGTGGAGTATGAAGAGGAGATTTTAATTTTGTATCCCACCTTTATTATTGTTTATAAATATCTCAAGGTGACAAATGTACCTAATACAGTACATCCTCCTCCTATTTTCCCCACAATAACCCTGAAATAAACCAATGTTTATTTCAATATTGAAATATTCAAGAACTTAAATACTTTATGAGTGATCAGTTGAATAAATAAAGTAAATATACTTTAAGATCATAGTTGCTTTAAAAGTATATGATGTTAGCAGTTCCTTTAGATAACTGGAAGGGGCTTGAGAAATTTGAACTTAAGTTTTTTTTTAATCAAATGGAAACAGACGTTAGAATGAAAGGAGTAAATCTGGAATGAAAGTCAAGAATCCCCAATACCTCTGATTGCAAACCAAAGAACATTATTGTTACATATCATTACAATATCTATTATCACTTTCAACTGAACTTAAGAGGAATATAATTAATTATTATGATGAAAATATTATGTTTATTTTCAGAATGTTTAAACAAAATATGTGGTTTCATAGAAATTACACTGAAATAACATTTGGCTAAAAATCTGGCATGTTGTTAATCCTGCACAGACAGATTATCGAACTCTGCACCCTTATTACATATGAGGAAGTAGATATTCTGTTTAGGGAAGGCAGGCAGGCAGGCAGGAAGGAAGGAAGGAAGGAAGGAAAGCATTAGTTTGCTTTTGTTGTCTATGGTCTAGAATATGGATCTTCTTATGCTCTTCTTTTAGGATACTTTGAAATCTGCACTGAGATATTTCAGAATTGAATTTAAGGGGAGAGAAGTTTATATAGATTTGCATCTTCAAATTTTATTTTTGTTTTATGGTATAGCTCAGTGACTACTTTGCCACATACCAATCTAGAAGAGTTTAGGAGATACATAATATGTGAAATTTTACCTTTGTTTATTAAAGTCAAAATGATTTATTCAGCAACAACTTCAAGAGTTTTACAAGAAACAACAAGAGCAGTTACATCTTCAGCTTTTGCAGCAGCAGCAACAGCAACAACAGCAACAACAACAACAGCAGCAACAGCAGCAGCAGCAGCAGCAGCAGCAGCAGCAGCAGCAGCAGCAGCAGCAGCACCCAGGAAAGCAAGCAAAAGAGGTAGAGCCTAAATAACTAATCAATAAATTATTTCTGCAAGTAGGGCAGCTGGGGAGGAGAAGAATAAGTTATTCTGATTATGTTGATTTTTGTTTGGTGTTTGTTTTTGCAAAGGTCATCTTTATAGGAAGCTGTTGGTATTGAAATAATTCCAAGATAGCTCATGTAGACAATATTGTATACAAATAATGTCCCCTTAGGATATTATTCATATAGAGAATATCTTGGGTGAACTAAGATATCTGTAGATACAGATTTTGCTTCTTAAGGATGATTCCATAATTGAAGAGGTTGGGAAAAATGCTCTGTGCTGTGATTGCAGAAATCACCACCAGGAAGTGACAGCTGTATCCATGGAGATTCTGGTTCATACAAGACATTCTCTGTGCAAAAATGTCCTTGTGGAACATTGCAAGAAGACAAAACTGACTTCATGAAATGGCCCATAGAATTGGTAAGATGATCAGATAGATTGCTACAGTAGATAGAATAAATACAATACAATAAATAGTTGGATTACACAGATTGGAGGTTATATAGAATGATTTTATATTGGGCATAATATTTACATTGAGTACTCTGAATGTTCATTCAGTAAAATGATGGATTCTGTATAATTTTAAATATCAGCATTTTAAACTTTAAAGAACTGTATTATATAATAAAGGATATGATTGTAATAGTTCATTTAAATCTTTCTATGAGAATGTTACAGTCCTTAGCCCTTTCATCCTGAAGATCAGTTCATAAATACATTCAGTGAAACTAATAACAATTGAAATAGAATGCCACAGCTTCTTTTGTTTGCAGTTATGGAGGCTGAAGTTTGCCATCCAGTTCTATTGTCTTTCAGTGTTCATACAGTGGTGAACAAAGTAATGATTGACTGATATATGTAAGGAAGCTTGAACTGATGAAAGACTTACCTTCTCTTTGTGATATAGGAAAGGGATGACTCAAGTGTATCCCTAGTTCAGAAATGGATAATAGCTACTAGAAAATTGTAAAAAAAAAATGGGCATAGATTTTGAAGTCACAGACCCTGATTAATGAACTGTTACTGTATGTTTGGAATGGTGAGTAGAAAGTTGTAGTTTGATGTGATCATAAATCAACCTGACAAGCCAGTTTCTCAGGCCTAGCTTGCACCTGTCAGCAAACTGCATCAGCTATAAATATAATACAAACAAAACATGTTCAAGTAGTTAAATTAATCAGCAGGTATCCTAGACATTGTCTAGTAGCTGCCCATTATGCAAACATGCACCATCCAGTTCTGACCTCCCAAGGCATTGTTTCTGTTTGGATTTGTAAATAGAATTTCAGACAGCTATCAACTACAGAATAGAAATTGCTCCCTTATTTCTCATGAGGCTCTGAGCAATCCACACAACTTGCTCCATTATGCAGTTTGTTTTCCAATGAGCGCATCAGAAGTTTCTCTTTTCCAAACTAAAAAAAGGAAAGGTCTTCCATAGCAGCTTGTCTTTCTCTGAAGTGTGACTACATTCATATATCCTCCTGAGCCTAAAGAACTCTGGCTTGTCTTGTAACGCCTCACAAAATAGGAAGTTAGCTCTTTCCTTTATAATAGAATCCTTCTTTACCATGAATATAATGCTAGGGACCTAATGTAGTCCAGCAAGAGCAGCAAAGAAACTAACAGGCTAGTAAAATGAAGGCTACATCCCAGTTTACTAATAGATCACTGGAGATTTCCTTTATGGGCCACTGCCGATTAGTTACTCAGCTGGGAAAATAAGACTTTTGAATTAAAATTTGAGATAAAGAATTACACCTTCAGCCAATATAAATTTGTACTTAAATGTCATGAATTTTATCCATTTGTTCTTTAAGTTGAAAAAGTGGTTGTCTTCTTTCTTCTAACTCTTTGCTAAAAAAGAGTCCTAAAAGCAGATAATCTTTCCCACTAAAATCTAATTATTTTTAAACCAAGCTTTCTTTTTTAAGAAAAAGCCCTATTTCTACAAATACTATTGCTATTTAATAACTAAAATAAACCAGAATTGTTAACTAAATCTTGCCTTTTTCCATTCTCCTTTACATTTTTTCTGTTTTGCAGCAGCAGCAACAGCAGCAGCAGTTAGCAGCCCAACAGCTTGTCTTCCAGCAGCAGCTCCTCCAAATGCAACAACTTCAACAGCAGCAACATCTGCTGAATCTTCAGCGTCAGGGACTCATTTCTATTCCTCCTGGCCAGCCTACTCTTCCTGTCCAGTCATTGCCACAAGGTATGATATGACTGATTTCTAGATCACAGCTTCTTCTGTTTACAGCTTCATCATGATCTCCAACTTAATGTTTCAGATGTTTACTTAGTTTGATTATTCAAACATTTCAAATTCATTTATTTTATTCAGGAGGCTGTTCATATAAGCAGTGGTTGGTATTTTTAAGTGTGTAGCTTTTATAGAAGAATGCTGTTTGGGAATAGTTCATCTTTACGTGCTGAAAACGTTTACAATTTGTGTTCCATTTAATTAAAAACAAAAGGGGTATCATTGATACTTTAAAACAAACTGTAAAAGCAGGATTTTTACATTTTTGTTTAGCATGTTTTCTATTATTTCCAAGATTGAAAATAATTTAACAATTTTCCATGATTCACTGTTTTTTTAGTAGTCACAAATCAGGGATATAGAATGGAAACTGATGGGACTATGCAGGTTCTGAGAGCTTGTTTTGGCATATATAGTATATTCAGTTTTTTTAACTGAATACAGAACTCTTTGCATTCCCACTGGTTTTTTTTTTTACCATACATTTATGAAAGGAAAGGAAAGCTACATCTTTGGGTTGTAAAATACTTTTGTTCTTTACCATGGAAGTATCAGAATTATAGCTAATATAGTGTTTCTCCTTTACAACTGCACTTTTTTGTATGGCAATGATATAGATACAGTCTTTCCAATAGCAAGTATATTCTACTTTTGCTATAATTTTAATCTCAGAATGTTTGCCAGATTAGATTGGAATCTGGAATCAATTGCAGAATGAATTAACAAATCATTCCTGTTTATTGACAACATAAGAATTAAAAATGACTATAGCTCAGCAGACATGTATATCCTTGGAGAGGCAACAGCAACTTATTACACTCCACAAATTTCATAATTTTCCTATGAAAAATTACAATTCAATAGAGAGGACTGTTTTTTGAGAGGTATGTGCATGTCATACATCTTTGTCCTAAAGGGTGTAAATGTAATGCACATTAATATTTAGCTTAAGATGAAACTTACAGTCAGACATTGTTCAGAACTTTAGTGTTATTAAATGAGATTTCTGAAAATGGTCAGAATTCTGATAATCTTGAATAATTGAATAATTTTAGTTAATCATAACATTTTGTCATTTGGCAATAAAATCAATGCAGATGAAAGTAATTTATTTATTTATTATTTATTTATTAATAAAATTTATATGAGTTTATCCATGTTCTTCAAATTTATAATGAGATCAAATCCTTCCAAGTATAAGTAGGTCATTTTGGTCCAGGTTAAAAGATATATGATTCAGTGGGAAAGGATGTGATTATTTTTATTATTGGCTTACATTTATGTACTTTTTAAAGAAAAAATACCAAAGAAGGAAAAAAAAGGCCCAAAATGAATTAGTTGCATTGCTCCATTAAGTGTAGTTTGAAGTAATGGAAATTGCAAGTACTCACCCGTTGTTATTATAAGGCGCAGGAAAACATACATTACATGCAATTCTCTAAGAAATTGGAATGGGTACCCACTGAATTATCCCTATTAGCAGCAACTCACCCTTCAAGATGGTAACTAGTAAAATCAAAACATACCAATTTAAAAATAAAAAACAAATCCACTACATATTTTATATTCCAGGTAGGGTTTTCCTCAGATCAGCAATTCAAGAATGAAGCAAAGTTGATCCTCTGCTCATGTCTAGCTTTAGGTTAAATATTTTATCTCAGTAGCAATGTTTGGATAACTAAGCTTGAAACTTCCAAGAATGGGAAATATTTAGACTGGATATTACAGAGAATTCAGTGAAGAGTCGTATTATGATTTCAATGATTTTTTTCTTTTAATATAAATGCACAAGCAAGAGTTTGATCTCATGTGAAGATTCTTACATAAATGTTCAATTATCATTTTTAAAAATAGAGGTTTAATATGGTTCTATTGTTTAAAATGTGTGGCTTCTCCAGATACACTATCAAATTTCCAGCTTCTCAAACTGGATTACTAGGATATGCATCAAATTTCCAGCTTCTCAAACTGTGCTTCAAAAAATCAAGATAAATTACTTGATTTCTCCCAAGCAAAAGAGACTAAAACCTTCTCTCTTTCTGAAATTGCTCATATTCTTCCTGGGCCTGCAGATGAGGAAAACTTCTTTATGCTTTCCAAGAAAGCATTTACTCCTGGCTTGAAGAATTTTTTTCTGCTTTTGCTCTTTATCATATTTCTAATACTCTTCTTTTGTTGTTGTATACATTGTTTGCCTACCTCCATGTCAGTGCATTGCCCTAGTAAACAATACTCATATGCTGTCACTGTTTATCCTATACTAATTGGTCATTCTTTTGCGCAGTACTCAAAGTATGAAGGGGAGATTATATTATATTGATTATAATATATTGATCAGGAATCTAATAACTCTGATGATTGGTCTAAATGTTGAAATGCTACCAAATAATTACATTTTGCACCATCATCATTACTGAAACCTCCCATTCCATAAAATATTTGCTTGAATCTAAGGGAGATTATTTGCTAATGACAAGTCACTTGGAAAAATATCAAATAGCTCTTCTAGATCAGGGCTTTTCAATCAGTGGTACGGGTACCACCTGTGGTACATTGGCACCTGGCAGGTGGTACGCGACCATCCTAGAAAAGTGGTAGCGGGGGAGGGGAATGAGCTGAACTGGTGGCAGCAACGCACAAGCCTGAGTGAGAGACGGCTGGAGCTGCAGGGTTGTCAGGGATCAGCAGAAGCGCCAGGATCAGTGCCGCTTTCCAGCTGATCGGCGCTTCTTCGGGGCTGTCAGGGCTCAGTGGAAGCGCCAGGATCAGCGCCAAGCTCCAGCTGGAGCTTGGCGCTGATCCTGGTGCTTCTGCTGAGCCCTGAAGAAGCACCAATCAGCTAGAAAGTGGCACTGATCCTGGCGCTTCTGATGAGCCCAGAAGAAGCGCCAATCAGCTGGAATGTTGCAGCATCTCCAGGGTCTTGTGATTTATATTCAGATGCTTGGCAACTGATTCATATTTATTGTTAGAGAATTTTAATTTCTCTATTGGTGAAAAAATAAATCAGAAGCTCTCACAGTTGACTGCATTTAGCTGATTCAAAATAACTTCTTTATATTCATATAAAAATATTTACAATACCATACATTCTTCTTTACAGCAACATAGCTCAATTGAAGACTTCTTACAGAGAGATACAGAGACAAACCTGATACTGGAAATCCAGCTCCTAACTTAATATTCTTTTTGCACAGACTCAGTAGCATTGTCTTCACATTGGCTGACTGAGTTACCACATGACTCTTCCTGCTCATGAATATTCCAACACTCCTTCCTTCATGACAGGAAGAGACATCAGACCTATTGACTTAACACATTCTCCATAGTGAACACTACCCAATGGTTTAGTCATCATGTCTGCCAAATTATCCTCAGAAGAACAATGATGTAAACTAATCAATTTTCCTTTTACAGCTTCCCTGACATTACAATACTTAATGTCTACATGTTTACTTCTGTTCTTCACCCTGTCACCAGTTGCCATTTTTGTACAGGCAGCATTATCTTCAAGTACCTTTACAGATTCTTTTACATTAATATTTAAATCTTGTAATAACTGTACATCATTATTTGGCAATATCCTTTTCTTATATACCCACTTACAACCCACAGCTTTGGTTCCCTGTGGCAAAGTCACTGATTTAAATACTTCATGGTCTCCCATGGATTTCATCTCTTTATCCATGGCCTCCTTCCATCTTTCTTGATCAGCTTTTGGTAATGCCAACACTTCTTTATAACTTCTTGGCTCATACCACACATTGCAAACTTTTACCTTGCTGGCAGAATAGCTGTCAGGCAGAATTCCTTTGTTACATCACTCTGACCTACGTGGTATTAACTGCTCCCGTGTCTCAAGTCTATCTGGCTTCATGTCTTGTTCAGCCTCTCCTCCCTAAACATTGACATCTTCAGTAATCATTTTTTTATCATTAGATGAGTTATTGTCATTAAATAGATCACCGTCATTAAGTGAGACATACCGAGAATTTGCATTAATTCTGTCCCAGTTTTGTTCTGCAAAATTAGCAGACCTTGAAATTACAATTCTTTTACTTCCATCGCTAAAGCGATATCCTTTTGACCCTGGCTCATAGCCCACAAACCTGAGCTTTCTTGCCTTTTGCTGTCCCTTTCTTCTGATTGCTTTCGGAATATGTACCCATGCAGTACTTCCAAAAATTCTCAAATGTGCCAGTGCTGGCTTTCTCCCATATAGAATGGCATATGGAGTATTATTAATGGAGGAACTCCACAACCTGTTAACTATATAATTTGCAGTCAATATGGCTTCTCCCCAATATGACCTGCTCATACCAGAATCCTCTAATAATGAATCTTTCATTGTTTGCAAAACACCATTCCTTCTTTCAGCTACACCATTCTCTGCTGCTCTGTAAGGATTTGTACATCTGTGTCTTATCCCCAACTGCCCCAACCATTGTTGGAATTTAGTTGACATAAATTCAGTACCTCTGTCAGTTTGCAACTGACACACTTTTTGTCTGTACCTTCTCTCTACAAATCTTACCCACTGTTTGAATTGTTGTAGCACCTCTGTCTTTGCTCTAAGCAAGTAGCAAAAACTATACCTGCTATAATCATCAACAATTACCAGTGCATATTTTGCTCCTCCCAAACTGGGAATGCCTATAACTTTGATGCTTTGCATACTGCACAGTCCAAATATGTTTTGCATCCCTTCAAATTTAGCCCTTCTGCAAACTCTTGCATTTGCTGCAAAACTTTAAAGCTTGCATGGCCAAGTCTTCTATGTAGAAGATGAACACATGAATCATGCTCTGCAACATTCTTAAATATATGGGAACATTGAACCTTTTGTCCCTGCAATACATATAGATTATCTTCCTTTATGCCTTCTGCACAAATATTCCCATTCCTTTTGATGAGACACTTCCCATTTACAAAAATGATCTCAAAATCTTGTTTGTCTAAATTAGACACACTTAACAAATTATGTTCCATCTCAGGTACACAAAGCACATTGGTAAACTTGGATTCCAAATATGGAATTTTTACATCGCCTTTTCCGATGACTTTTGCTTTCTGGACATTTGCCAAAGCCACAGCTTCTTGTGATACTGGAACAAACCTGCAAAATATTTCAGACTCATTAACAATTGTTTGACTTGCCCCACTATCTATTAGCCACTTGTCTCTGTTGTTGCTATAGCAAATTTTTGCAACACCAAAATGTTCCTTTTGCAAATCAATCCTTTTTGGTTGCACAAATGTCCTTTGCTGCAAATTGTTCCTTTGCAAACAGTTGCTTTTCAGATGGTTGTTTGCTCCACAAATGAAACTATTCTTTTCTTGCTTAGCTCTCTGCCTGCAAAATGTTTCTTCTTCGGAGACTTGCAGTCTGGACCCCCTCCTCAGGAATTTCTCCTCCTCTTCTAAAATGGCGCTTTTTTTCTTCATTAAGCAAACATGCCTTTAAAGCCTCAAAATTTAAATCTTGCTCTTCTTTACACTCAAATATGGCAGAAACCGTGTGCCAGGTTTTATCTAAACTGTTCAACACCAATAAAACCTTCTGGGACTCAGGGAATTTAATTCCATGTTGTTCTAAGTCCAAAAATAAACTTTGCATTTTATTTAAATGCTGTTCCACAGATTCCCCTGGTTGCAAACAGGCCCTGTAAAGTTTTCTTGACAATTGCACTATATTGCATGCAGAAACATTCATATGCACAGCTCTGAACTTCAACCAAATCTCCTTTGCAGTCTTTAAATTTGCAACATTTAGAAATTGTTCATCATCTAAATTCAAGATGAGATAAGCCACTGCTTGATCATGACTCTTCTGATCAGCAGCTGCAAATACTTGTGGTGGATTTCATACAATATACCACAGCTCTTTAGCTTACAACAAACATTCCATTTTAGCAGCCCACACAATGTAATTCTTCTGGCCCAAACGAGGTACAGAGCTTTCCTTAAATTCCATTGCAGCCATTCTGGTAATTCTGCCTTGTTCTTATACTTTCTAAACACAGGGAATTTCTTCCAGCTTCAAATTACAATGCAGTCCTTAGTAAGCTCTGGGCCCATAACCTGTTAGAGAATTTTAATTTCTCTATTGGTGAAAAAATAAATCAGAAGCTTCCACAGTTGACTGCATTTAGCTGATTCAAAATAACTTCTTTATATTCATATAAAAATATTTACAATACCATACATTCTTTTTTACAGCAATATAGCTCAGTTGAAGACTTCTTACAGAGAGATACAGAGACAAACCTGAGACTGGAAATCCAGCTCCTAACTCAATACTCTTTTTGCACAGACTCAGTAGCACTGTCTTCACATTGGCTGACTGAGTTACCACATGACTCTTCCTGCTCATGAATATTCCAACATTTATGACGGTCACAGTGTGAAGTGACCAAAACCTGCTGCAACCACCCAGCAGATGCATGGGGGGAATAAAAACCAAACACCCCCCACCCCACCCCCACTGCCAATCCTCAAGAGAAATGCTCACAACAATGAAAACCTTGGACAGGAGGAAGAGCGCCACTGGGTGGGCAGGTAGGTGTCTTGCTTGGCTGTGGCTTGGGGGGCACTTTTTTCAGTGCCATTACAACTTCTAAGAGTCACTAAGCGAACGGTTGTTAGTCAAGGACTACCTGTACTTTATCACTTTTTCCTGGTTTTTTTTTTTTTTTTTTTTTGGTTATCAAGTTTTTGACACTTTGCTAGGCGACTGGTGGTACTCGGATGTTGCCATATCCTAAAAGTGGTACAGTGGGTGAAAAGGTTGAAAAGCCCTGTTCTAGATAATACTCACGTTCAGTTAAAGCAGAGCACTCAATTTAACTTGGCCACCTTTCTTCGCCAACTGAAACAAGATATTGCACATTATTGTGTTCAAACCATTTCTGAAGTGTTTTCTGGGTACCCAGATCTGACTGATTGGCCCCTCGAGGATCCAGACAGGGACGTGTGTACAGATAGCAGCAGTTTTAAATATCAGTTTTAAACTGACAACGCTGTGGTCAGTTTAGATCAGGTAGTGGAAGCAGAAGCTCTTTTGGCTGGAGCTTCAGCTCAGAAAGCTGAACTTATTGCCTTGATTAGAACCTTGGAGTTGCCAGGGTGTGGTTGTCAATATTTATACTGATAGCAGATTTACTTTTGGAGTGGTACTTTTCCTTGGTATCTTATGGAAAGAGGATGGGTTATTAATTGTGCAAGGAAATCCCATTAAATATGAAGCTGAGATAGTACGTTTATTGTTTTGCTTCCTAGCAAAGTAGCTATTATACATATAAGGGCCTGCAGTAAGGATGACAGTAAATATGGTTGAAGAAATAGTCTTGCCGACTATACCAAGTCTGCTGCTTTAGGCTCCCTTTCCATTTGGTATGTGTATGCAGTCATCCCCTCTGTTTCCTGCATCATGTCTGTCATATACCACTCAGAATAGGCACAGAGCTCATAAAATGCATGCTGTTTACCATGGGAGCTGTGGGTATGAGATGGTAAAAAAAAATCTCTCAATATATGAGTGATGGCCCCTTTTGAAAGAATTACATGCAAGCACACAATGGGGTTCAAAAGCCATGGCTGAATTTCTATTAAAGGGCTATATTTATCCAGAATCTTTGATAAAATTCTTAAAATAGTCAGGCAATGTGTTATTTGTCAAAAAACCCCACCCAATCCTGTACTCTTTTGCTTCAATAGTTTGCAAGTGATGTTGGCTCAATGGTCCTTTATAAAATTCCCGCTGTTGACCAGGCCTAAGCTTGAAATCGATCCCAGCTCCTTGTAACCCCCTGTTAAGTGCTCTGACTGCTGTCCAGGGGTATTTACATTGTAAGGGATGAATGTCTTGAGGCCCAACAGACTATGGAAAGTTAAAGGAATTTCAGGATTATGCTTTATAAACTGCTATCCCTAAGCAGAAGAATCTTGGTCAAATATATGATATTCATCTGTTACCTTCCAAAAGCCTGAGTGATTTCCTTGAGCTTCTATTTTGGACCTTTTGGAAATACAGTGATCTGAATCCAGAGGTTCCAGAGAACCACTGCTTGGTTAATACGTCTTTTATTGGTCAAAGTAGTGCCCCTGATATCAAACAGAAAATGCAAATATTGGATAGTGCTTCCACTGAAAAAAAAATGGAAAAGCTGCTTAAAAGTGGCCTGCAGAGTTTATGTTGCTAGACCTGAAGTAGAGGCTAAGAATGCCAAGAAGGAGAAAAAATGCAGTATTGTGCTGCTTGCCCAAGCCCTACAGAAAGGCACATTAGAAAATGGGGGAGAGAAGGAAGTGCTTATCACGGAACAGTTGGGCAAGGTGGTCTTGTCAGGAATAAGGTAATGATCTCCAGGTTTCAGGCTATTCAGAATAATCAACTACAACTGTTTTCCCTGCAGCATAGCTAATGCAGGATCTGCAATAAATTTACCCACTTGAGTAGGGAATGCCCTTTGTGTACCCAGTCTGCTCCACACCCCATCTCTTGTCAGAGATACAGTATTAGGGGAATCACAGGCAGGGGGACTTTTGTCTCCCAGCCCTTTCACAAACCCATTCTTCTGCATTCCTAGTAAAAATCCAAGTCAGAGGGAGATCTGTGCCATTTTTTATTGACACCGGGGCATCCTGCTCAATATACAACTGTCTACTGGATGGGCTATTAAAGCATCCCCTGTTGAAATACCTCTTTTGAGATTCACAGTCTGTTTCTGTGTGCAAATACCCTATCAATGTTGAAGCATTGCAGGGCTTGGAACCTATTATTGAGAACTTCCTTCCTAATGGGCTCATTAAGGAGGTCATTAGCCCTTACAATACACCAATATGATCTGTCAAAAAACCCAATGGCTCTTGTCCTTTCTGTCAGGATTTAAGGGCCATCAATCAGATTATAGTTACACTGCATCAGATGGTACCCAAACCGTACACTCTGATCAGTCAATTACATCCTTAAAGTTGTAGACTTTAAAAATGTCTTCTTCTGTGTCCCTTTGGCATTGTGGTAGCATAATTGCCAGTGTTTTGGGTGGACATTGGTCATCTGTATCCTTTCTAATTTGGGATCAAATTTTGAAAGAGAAAGTATTCTTGTGCAGTGTAATGGAGGACCTTTAGTAAAAGGAGGACTAGGGGTAGGGGACTAATATTGCTATTTCTATTTCATCTGTCAGCAGCTTTTTGAAAGAAATTGATTGTTTGGATCAATTTCTCTAGAATTGCAGATAAACCAGAAATGGGAAGCATTATGTTGCAGTTGTTACACTTCTGTTTTCAAAGTTGGTTTCAGAGAGTTGGTATTGGGAGATTGCATCTATGAGGATCTGCCAAGACATTTTGTTCCAAATGTTCTTTATTGTCTATATCAGTGGTGGCGAACTATGGCATGGGTGGCAGAGGCGGCACTGGGAGCCTTCTCTGTGGGCACACATGCTGTTGCCTGAGCCTCGCCTCCCCCGTGACCCCCTCTCTCCAGCAGCCCCCCTGAAGGAGAGTCGCCCCTAAGCGAGGCCCACCCGGAGCAGTGCAGCCAAGGACATGGCAGCAAGGCAGCATAGACAAGACTCTGCCATCACACCCCATTGTGCACAGTTGATGCTGCAGAGGGCAGAGGGCATGACCGCCATAGTGCTGCTGGGCTGCCTGGGCGATCTGCGGCGGGCTCTGGAGGTGGTAAGTGGCCTTGTGGGCAGACGGGACGGGGACTGGGGGGCAGGGCAGGGGTGGGGTCAGTTTTTGGGCGCTTGGTCTCTAAAATGTTTGCCATCACTGCTTTAGGGCTTCGCCATGTGCCAAAAAAAAAGGTTCAATAATCAGTTTCAGCTTCTCATGGGGAAAAAAAGATCTCGCAAAGTTGGAATTGATTGATTGAACTTTTTAGTCCCAGTCTGCCATTACCACCGCAGCCACGCCCACCCAATGGGCTATACCCACCCAATTGGCAGCATCCATCCAATGAGCCATGCCCACCTGGCACCCGACAATACATAAGTGGGTTTGGGATTGCAGTTTGGGCACTCTGTCTCTAAAAGGTTCGCCATCACTGGTCTATATGAAGCTTCTGGGAATGGCTGTTGGGGGATTTAGAATGAGATATTATCAATACATTAGTGAACGGCAGCTCTATTTCTCTGATTCAGGTAATTCACAACTAAAATGGGTTACTTCAGTGCAGCAGTGAGCAAATAAGGTAAATGTGAATCCTGGTAAAACTGACATCCCTTTGTTTCAGTATAGGAATTGATTGAATTGGTATTTAGTAGAGTGCGCTTGTTGATTTATCTTCAGAGAGCAAAGAACTTTTGTATCAAAATAGTTGGTATGAGAGAAACAGTTGCCTTGTCACAATAGTTATTCATTAGTAACCTCAATATTAGATTATTATCACACTTCTCTTGAATAGTACTAAGTGTGATTTCATATTTCAGTCCAGTACACAATTAATGTACTAAGCTCCTTAAGTTCATATTTATAGGTTGTATGCTGACAACTATGACCTGACTGCCAATTAGACATTAATCATTGTTTGGGGAGAGGTGTCCTAAAAAGCTCTAATCAATAATATTTAAGGGATTATCTGCTTCCTTATAGCCTCAACACTTTTTCATTCTGATGGAGCTGTTCTGCTGCTGAGTGGCTAGAAGACTTCGTAGTGACCATAGACATCTGTTCTTAACCATGTTGAAGGCCAATTGATGAAAAGTGAATTGTGACTTCACAGTGCAAGCTCCGCCCTTTTATATTTGTATTGTGGCATCATACAAAATACCTAAATGCTAGATTTTGCATTGTTATACTGTGAAGCTAATTTTGTCGGTCTTTATTGCCTTGTCTGCAGAAGCTTATGGTGACAATCTCCTTTTTTATGGAACAAATTTCTGATAAAAGATAGGCAAGCCTGCACTGAAATGTTTCTTTTTTCTAAAAGTAATATTCAACTTTATTTAACATTATTGACATGCAGTTGCTTATAAAATATTAGTCTTGCTTATAAAAGTAATGATGTCCATTTGAATAATTGAAATGAAATACTGCATTTTTGAAAACATTCCTAATAGTAAAAGAGAGGATAGAATGTATATATTTGCTTCAGATATTAAGGATCTTCAGTGTTTGTTTTTGTATATGGCCAAAAAATACCCCAAGATGATCAGAAATGTGTTATGTATATTTGGTCAAAGTAATGCTGGATGTCTTGATATGCTAATTTGTAAGGCTATTCATTTCTCTCATTTCTTCCCTGCTGAAGTGGCACACTTGGAGCAATGACCATTGAAGTATTTTTCTTCTAGTAAAACAATTTCCTTTTAGAAACGATTTTTTTGATTGAAATTTTAAATTAAATGCAAATTTAATTCATGAGACAAAAATAACCTATTAGCTGAAATTCTGCCCTTAATGTTATTAAAATCTTTAGTTTCCTTCTTGTATTTTTTTTCTGAAATGAGCTTGTGAATACTAGCATTTCTATTAAAGCCACTTTTCATTTTTAGTTTTCCATTTCAGTTTTGTAAAGACAGTTGTGAACTTTGGATATATACATTTAGACATACTTCAGAAATAAGAAAATATTCCAAAAGCTATGGAAAATCTCATTTAAATATTTCTTTTAACACCTGTTTTCAAATAGCAGTTGCTTTTGTTGGTTGTAGCTTCCTCCTATTGATCCCTGAACAAGTGTTTCAAAAGATATTATATTATGTAGGTTGGTGACTTTTAATTGACTTTAATTGAAATTTGGCAAAATGAAATTGTATTTTACTACATGTTGATACATTGGGAAACTATATCATCTTTATTGTTAGCATTAATCCATTAACAATCCATGAACTTCTCACTTTCTTATATTATTGGAGCTCTCTTTCATTTTATAGCTGGCTTAAGTCCTGCTGAGATTCAGCAGTTATGGAAAGAAGTTACTGGCGTTCACAATATGGAAGACAATGGCATTAAGCATGGTGGGCTAGACCTCACTACTAACAATTCTTCTTCTACTACCTCCTCTACCACTTCCAAAGCATCACCACCAATAACTCATCAGTCCATAGTGAATGGACAGTCATCAGTTTTAAATGCAAGAAGAGACAGGTAATAAGAGAACTCATCTGATTTTTCATCTGGTATAAATATTCATCAGTATCGCTCACAGAATTAAGTCAACTTAAAATTGAGCAAAATGTTGCTTTGAATCTAGTCATTTTGATTTAGTTTTAAAAATTGACTATTTTAAACAGTTTTAACCAATGAAGAGAACTATCATACTTTCCCTGTCTGATTTATGGGATTTGTTATTGTTCTTTGGATATGTTTTTTCTGCCTTAAAGCACACAAGGATGACCCTAAAAGAGGGATTATATAAATAAGCCAATCATGCAATGTAATTTTAAAAATGTTATTTCTACCCTATTCTTCCTCCAAGAGCATAATTCAGCATACATGAACTGCTACCCTCTTTGTTCTTAGAGGGTTAAACCTAAGAGATTGTGAAAGGACTAGATTCATTCAGCCACATTAAGTTTAAAGCCTGATCTCCACCTCTTCAAGCCACTACATAAAACTGGACTTATTTTATTTAAGTGATCTTGTTTAAGGATCACATAAAAGCCACACTGAAACTAAAGGACATCATACCACCAGTGTGCCACTGGTGATAAATAGCAACCAATTCTTCTGATCAAAATTTTTAATTGCTAGTGGACATTGGACTGGATCCAGATGATCTTATTCTATCCAAGTACATCATTTTAGGATTGAGATTCTAGATCCAAGCCACTAATCCCAGTCTTTTGTAATTAGTCAACTAACAAGGGAATCTATCTGTATTTATATTCTTTTATTACAGCATAACATCATTTCTGAAACATATAAGGGTTTTAACAAGACTATAAACATATGGTATGATAGTGTAATTCTAATCCAGGATATATCTAGGATTTACCTCAGTGGTATTTATCTATTTATTTATTCTTTTATTTTATTTATTTAGTAAATGTATATGCCACCTATCTCACTGTCAAGAGAAACTGAGTAGCTTACAACATTTATGAAGTTTCCAAAAAATAGCAGAGATAGTAGTGCCATGGCTATGTTCAACAAAGTTAATTAAATGGAATCATATGTCCATTTGAATTCAAACTACTTACAGTAATAACTGTGGACAGTCAGTTTTAAATGTATCCTGAAGCTTACCATCTATATGAAAATTAGATCATTTACACTTCACATCTCAATGTATTAGTTAACTGGCACAGAAGTAGTCACATATATAGCTTACAACTTACAGTAGCTGTAGCAGCATCCTTATATGAAGTACAATAATGTATGCAAAGTATATTGGACACATTTGTCTTCTTTTACCCGCATTTACTAGAACATGAATCCCGGGGTAAAGAGGGGATGCTGTAAAAGTAGTGACGTGTCTGTCAGGCAGATATGCATCCATGAGTATTATTCTGCCTAGCACAAAGTACACACCACACACATTTATTTATTTATTTAATATTTTGCATTTCTAAGCTCCCCATCTCCCTCAAAGAGAGTCTCTGCCTCTACAACCTATCTAATCCAACCAGGTTATTAACCATGATCAGCTTTATTTATTTATTGCCACAATCAAATGACTGGACTATGCATGGAAGAGACTATGCCATGGGATTTGGACATGGAGAGGGGAAACTGAATGGTGGATATTTGCAAATTAGGCTGTGCTGTTCTCAGACCCCATTTGTTCAAGTGTTCTCTTAAGTACCATGGGAAAAACCTGCAAGAACAACTTATGCATGTTTATCTATGAATTTTGTGATCATGAAACTATTGTTGAAGTGTAGCTGCCCTTATAGCCAGCTCTCAAGCCTGGTTGCCATGGCCTCACTTACCTTCTATTCTATTTGAGATGACATGTAACTTCTACTTCAACTCAACTAAATGTCTGATATGAATTCTTGCATTTGCCAGAACCTACTATTTTCTCTAGATCCAAATTTTCTCACTACTTTGGTGATATAAAGAAGGCTGCTAATGTGCAAGAATATCCTAGTCAAGGAAAAGCAACTAGAGTAGCATTAAAGTTTGCATCATCCACTGTATTAAAAGGCTAGTCATACAAAGCCATAATTTCAATAGTTGCATCAGGTCTAATGCCTTCAAATATTTACCTTTTTTCTGATGGCTTCGTTCATTGTAAATTATACCTTCAGTGACACAATTTACCTATTACTGCTCTATGTAGCTGCATCTCTTTGGCATCTATGTGTGTACTTGAGCATCCACTAGGTTAAACTTAAAGACTTCGTGTATTCATTATAGAATAGAATAGAACCTCCAGTGATGGAACACCCATGATTTCTGAAGGCAAGCTGTTCCACTAGTTAATTGTCCTCACCTCTCCTTAATTCCAGGTTGCTTCTCTCTTTGGTCAGTTTCCAACCATTGTTTCTTGTCCTGCCCTCTGGTGCTTTGGAGAATAGTTTGATGCCCTCTTCTTTGTGGCAGCCCTTCAAATACATTTGTATATAAACACCTAAGACTTTTATGTCTGTCTGTGGATATGTTTTCTGGATCTCCTGATTGTTGTTTGATTTTTTCTTCTTCTCATCACTCCCTACCTCTTTGTTTGATTTGTTTTCTTGGGATTTATGATTGGTTTTGTGTTCTAGAGATTCTAATGATTGGTCCCCCCTCAATTTTAGTTTAAAGCCCTTCTAATGAGTTGGGCCAGTCTTTTTCCAACATTTTCCCCTGTTTTTGTGAGGTGCAGCCCATCCCTTGCCAAGAGTCCATTGTGTAGAAAATGCAGTCCAGGGTCCAGGAAACCAATTTTTTCTTGGCGACATCAACCTTTACCCAGTGGTTTATTTCTGGAATTCTTTTTTCCCTCAATGGGTGTTGGCCTTTTGTTGGGAGTACTGATGAGAACACTACTTGTGCCCCTAGCTCCTTAACTTTATTGCCTAGTTGCTTATAGTCTCTCAGTATTGTGCTCAGGTTCCTTGTTGTGTCATTTGTCCCAATGTGAAGGAGTAGGAGTGGGTAGTAATCTGTGGCCCTAATTATTTTGGTTAGGTTCTCAGCCATGTCTTTGATTTTTGCTCCAGGGAGACAACATATCTCCCTGGATTGTATATCCAGTCTGCACATGGCTGATTTTGTTCCTTTGAGAATAGAATCTAATATCACCAGCACTCACCTTCTTTTTTTGGGGGGGTGCAGTCTGAGGTGCTTTTCTTTGTCTAAGGTGTGTATGTTGATGTGACTTTTTAAGGGATATTTGATGTTGTTTCTTTGCTAGGTGTCTGCATGTTTTCTTTGAGGGGGAGGTTGTGGGTCTGTGTATTTCCCTCTAGGGGGAGAAACTGATTGCTCAGTTTTAATGGTGCTGTTTCTGCTTAGATTGGGCATCAGGGGTTTGTTAGATGTATGCTGCTTCTTCCTTTGAAGTAGATAAGTAGTAATAAGTAATAAGATAAGTAGTAATGGGAGACTTCAGCTACCCAGATATCAGCTGGGAGACCAATTCTGCAGCTAGTGGAATATCAAACAGATTCCTAACCAATCTAGCCGACAACTTTGTCATCTAAAAGGTAGAGGAGGGAACTAGAAGTAAATTCTTACTAATAGAGAAGAAGTGATAGAAGAAATTGAAGTTGCTGGAACCTTGGGGTAAAGTGACCATGTCACACTGGAATTCAATATAATGCAAACACAAGAAATAGAAAATGATTCAACCAATGTCTTAAATTTCAAAAGAGCTGATTTTAACAAACTCAGAAAGAGCCTAGGAAAGATTCCATGGATGAAAATCCTAAAGGGGAAAACAACTCAAGAAGCATGGGAAACTCTGAAAAATGCTATCATAAAAGCCCAATCCAGCACAATACCACTGTAAAAGAAAAACAGGAAAGTCAAGAAGAAACCAGCATGGCTGCACAAAGATCTCTCAGACAAACTGAAAGACAAAAAGGACAAGTACAAAAAAATGGAAAGAGGGACATATAACTAAGGCTGATTATGAGCAGACAGACAGAACATGAAAAGACAAAGTCAGGAAAGCAAAGGCTCAGAATGAACAAAGACTTGCAACAGAAATCAAGGATAATAAAAAAAGTTTCTTTCAACATATTAATAACAAGAAAAAAGTCAAGGAAACTGTAGGTCCACTAAAGAGAGAAGATGACAAGAAAGTAACAAGCAACAGGGAGAAAGTATAGCTGCTTAACTCATTCTTTGCATCAGTCTTCACACAAAAAGAAATTATAGCACAACATACCAAAAAACCGCTGCAAAAGACAAACTAGAAAAAAAACTAGAATAAGCAAGAAAATGGTAAGAGAACACCTATCCAACCTTGACGAATATAAATCACCAGGACCTGACAGATTACATTCCAGAGGAGCTGGCAGATGTTATCTCGGAACCATTGCACCATATCTTTCAAAAATCCTGGAGCACCAGGGAAAGACTGATGTGGGTTCCATCTTCAAGAAAGGAAAACAAAACAGGCCTAGGAAACTACAGATCAATTAGTCTAACATCAATAACTGGGAAGATCCTGAAAAAGATAATAAAAACAATCTGTGAACAACTAGAAGCAAACAAAGTTATAACTAGTAGCCAGCATGGGTTTGTTAAAAACAGATCATGCCAAACCAATCTTATTTCATTCTTTGATAAAGTGACCAAATTAGTAGACCAGCAAAACACTGTGGACATAGTATATTTAGATTTCAGTAAGGCATTCAACAAAGTAGACCACAATCTACTGCTTGGTAAGCTAGAAAAAGGTGGAATAGACAACATCAGCACCAGATGTATTTGTAGCTGGCTGATAAACCATACTCCATGAGTAATCCTCAATGATACTATATCCACATGGAGAGAAGTAATCACTGGGGTACCACAAGGTTTCCTCTTAGGCCCAGTACTCTTCAATAACTTCATCAATGACTTAGATGAGGCAATAGAAGGGGAACTCATAAAATTTGCAGATGACACTAAACTGGCAGGAATAGCCGACACCCCAGAAAACAAGCTCAGGATTCAAAAAGATCTTGACAAACTGGAACACTGGGTCCTAGCCAACAAAATGAATTTTAAAGTGGAGAAAAGCAAAGTTTTTCATTTATGCTGGAAAAATAAAAAATATAAGTACAGATTAGGTGAGATCTGGCTCAAAAATAGTAACTGTGAGAGGCACTGAAAGACAAAAAGGAATTTCTGGGAAGTGTAGTCAGAAATCGCAGTGGTATTGAAGCAGCTATAGCTTTCCCAAATTTAATTCCCACAGGAGAGATGTATCCTCATATTCTGTAGGTTAGCGCATTTGAGTTACCTTGGTTTAATAATTGTTGCTCTGTGCTTTCCAATTTCACATAACTGAAGATTACAAACAGACACAAATGTTTTAGTAGTATAAAGAGGTTCAACTGAGTAAGCAACATCGTATACACACAAAACATCTAATTAGAAATATAAATTTTCCGCATATAAGCAAGCTGGCTATACTTGAAAGTGGAAAGAAAAATGTATTTTTATTTTTTAAGGGGTATGAGTTGAAAAGTAAGAAGAGGATAGGGAGATTTGTCCCCCTTATATATTTTATTGCTTTAGAACTAAAAATAAAAGCACTCTTAAAGGGCTCCAAAATGGGATGGGGAATTTCCTGTGGGAGACAGCTAGATATTCTCCATCTGTGGCAGCAATAGTAATCCATTCCAGTAATTTGTCATCGTTTACAGCAACAGTCCTGGTTCTCTCTCTATGGTAGCAAATCACAGACAAATCAGGCACTTCAGGCTCTGAGCTTTAAAACTTGCTAATTTCCTTCCCCTGAAGAACCCACCCTATTGAAATCTAATAGGTTCCTGACCAACCTAGCTGACAACTTTGTTGTCCAAAAGGTAGAGGAGGAAACTAAAGGAACAGCCATACTGGACTTAATTCAGAGAAGAAGTGATAGAGGAAGTTGAAACTGTAGGAACCTTGGGTGAGAGTGACCATGTCATACTGGAATTCAATATAATACTAACACAAGCAATAGAACGTAATGATACCAGAGTCTTAGATTTTAAAAGGGCTGATTTTAACAAACTCAGAGAGAACTTGGTAAAGATTCCTTGGATGAAAATCCTAAAGAGGAAAATAACTCCAGAAGCTTGGGAAACTCTGAAAAATACAATCATAAAAGCCCAGTCCAGCACAATATTGCTGAAAAAAGAAAAACAAGAAATCCAAAAAAAAACAAACAACCAGCACGGCTGCACAATGATCTCTCTGATACACTGAATGACAAAAAGGACAATTACAAAAAATGGAAAGAGGGACATATAACTAAGGCAGACTATTAGCAGATAGCCAGAATCTGCAAAGACGAAGTCAGGAAAGCAAAGGTTCAGAATGAACAAAGACTTGCAACAAAAGTCAAAGATAATAAAAAAATTTCTTTCAACATATAAATAACAAGAAAAAAATCAGGGAAATAGTCAGTCCACTAAGAATAAGATAAGGTAAGATAAGATAAGATAAGATAAGATAAGATAAGATAAGATAAGATAAGATAAGATAACCTTTATTGTCATTTTTATACTGTGGGCACAATGGCACACATCAAAAATGAAATTTAGTTGCCCGCTTTCAAAGTGAAACACATACATGACACACACCAAAACATACTATGAACAACATATATATAGACCCACATCCCTACATATACGTAGCAATAAATATTAAATATTGTCCATCTTGAATATATAATGGAAGGAGGAAACTTGAGAAGATGGTAAGGAAGTAACAGGCAGCAGAAAGAAAGCAGATCTGCTTAACTCATTCTTGCATTGGTCTTCATGCAAAAAGAAACTATAGCCCAACCTACCAAAAACGTAACTGTAAGAGACAGACTAGAAATAAAAGTTAAAATAAGCAAAAAAAAAAAAATGGTAAGAGAACATCTATCTGATCTTGATAAATATAAGTCTCCGGGACCTAACGGATTACATCCTAGAGTTCTAAAGGAGCTTGCAGATGTCATCTCAGAACCACTGTACCATATCTTTTAAAAATCCTGGAGCACTGGGGAACTAGCAGAGAACTGGAAAAGGGCTGATGTGGTTCCCATCTTCAAAAAAAGGGGGGAAAAAACAGATCCTGGAAACTATAGACCAGTCAGCCTAACATCAATATCAGGGAAGATACTAGAAAAGCTAATCAAAAAACAGATCTGCAGACATCTAGAAACAAGTAAAATAATAACTAGAAGTCAGCATGGGTTTGTTAAAACAGATTATGCCAAACCAATCTTATTTCATTCTTTGACAAAGTGACTAAATTTGTAGACCAACAAAATGCTGTGGACATAGTATACTTGGACTTCAGCAAGGCATTCAACTAAGTAGACAACAACCTACTTTTTAGAAAACTAGAAAAAAGTAGGATTGATAGTTATCACCATCACATGGATTTGTAATGGGCTGACAAATCATACTCAATGAGTAGTCCTTAATGGTACTATTTCTACATGGAGGAAAGTAAGCAGTGGGGTACAATAAGGTTTCGTCTTAGGACCAGTACTCTGCAATTCTTCATAAATGACTTAGATGAGGGAATAGAAGGGGAACTTATTAAATTTGCAGATGATACTAAGCTGGCAAGAATAGCTAACACCCTAGATGATAGGTTCAAGATCCAGATGGATCTTGACAATCTTGAACACTGGGCCCTATCTAACAAAATTAAATTCAGTCTAGAGAAAAGTAAAGTCTTACACTTAGGCAAGAAAAACCAAAAATACATATAGATTGGGTGAAATCAGACTTAATAACAGTGAGGGTTCTTGGAGTTCTTAATGGACAATCAATTAAATATGAGTTAACAGTGTGCAGCGGCAGCCAAAAAAGCCAATGCAATCCTAAATTGCATTAACAGAGGGATTCAATCAAGATCACATGAGGTACTAATACCACTCTATAAAGCCTTAGTAAAACCATACCTAGAATACTGCAATCAGTTTTGGTCACCACACTATTAAAAAAAGATGTTGAGACTCTAGAAAGAGTGCAGAGAAGAGCAACAAAGTTGATTAAGGGACTGAAGGCTAAAACATATGAAGAATGATTACAGGAACTGGGCATGGCTAATCTAGTGAAGAGAAGGACCAGGGGAGACATGATAGCAGTCTTCCAATATTTGAGGGGCTATCACAGAGAGGAGGGGGTCAACCTATTTTCCAAAGCACCTGAAGGCCAGACAAGGTATAATGGATGGAAACTGATCAAGGAGAGATTCAACCTAGAAATAAGGAGAAATTTTCTGACAGTGAGAACAATTAACCAATGGAACAGCTTGCCTTCAGAAGTTATGGGAGCTTCACCACTGGAAGCTTTCAAGAAGAACTGGACTGCTATCTGTCAGAAATGATGTAGGGTCTCCTGCTTGGGCGGGGGGTTGGACTAGACTAGACCTACAAGGTCCCTTCCAACTCTGTTATCCTAAGCATCTAGGCCTTCCAATCCATCTTCAACAGAAGCACTGCTGAACCTAGGCTAAGAAGAAGCAACTAAACTAAAAAAGGACAATTGTAATTCAGAACAGTTTGAATCAGTACAGTTCATTCTAAGGATGGGATAAATTCAGAATATTTTGTCTCAACTGTGAAACAAAAGACTGAAAATACAGTGCATTTTATCAAAACTGATTAAGTCTATATTATTATTATTATTACATTTTATTTATAGGCAAAATGTTAATTTGAGATCAAAAATAAAACTGAGCATACCATGCAGTACAGTATTTCTTTTCATTTTTCATAAACAATCATTTTTGGTTTTTTTCTTCTTTGATCTGATTTAAAGTTGCGATTGAAACTTCAGCAGGACAATTAATTTTTTTTTATTATCATAGGTTTACTGTTTTGGCCTTTTTGAGCCTTATCATAACCTGTCACATTCAAGTGCTATGCTTTTGAGATGAATCTTATGCCATATTCTTTTATTGCAGCTCATCACATGAGGAGTCTGGAGCCTCTCATACTCTCTATGGACATGGAGTTTGCAAATGGCCTGGATGTGAAAGCATTTGTGAAGATTTTGGACAGTTTTTAAAGTAAGTTGGTTTTTGAGTTTGATTATAGGTTATAAAATTACAAAGACATAAAACTTAGCTATAAATATATGGCATTGCTGCTGTTACTGGTTTAGTTGGCAAAATATATCACAAGTAGAACACCAAAGTCTATTCCACAAATAGAATTGTTCCCCTTTCTTTCATCTAAAATAATTCTAAAGATTTTTAGTAGCACAGTTTTTAATTTACCTCTTTGCAGAAATTTTCCTAGAAAATAACTTGTACTCAACTATACTACCTACAAGAGTTAGAACAGCTATGGGCCTGTGGGCCTCAGGCAGTGTTCTAGATGTTGATGGGAATGGGATTCAGCCAGTGGTGGGATTCAATATGTGAACAACCGGTTCTCTGTGTGGATGCCGCTTCTGAAATCCATTCTGGGCCTGGGCAACAAAAAATTAGCTACTGGTTCTGCCGAACTGGTGCGAACTGGCTGAATCCCACCATTAGATTCAGCACTATAGATGATATCTTGGTGGAAGAAATATGGATGCTTAATTAGTATGAACAATCATTGTTTTTACTATGAAGTGTGAATTTATTAATCAGTTCTTAAACATAGCTTTCAAAGAAATCTCCATTATTGGAACACTCCATTATTAAGTTTCTAAAAAGGGTATTTGGAAGGTACCTTACAAAATTAAGTTGGCCATCACAGCAGCATGATCAAAACTTTGCCCTTTTGTACATGTGTTGATATCACACATCCATGCAAAGTGGCAGGGCTTTGGTCATACTGCAACAGCTACCGTTTTGGTTTCTTGGCTTGCAAACACTACTTGGAGCTCCAGCACCTTTATAGAACATGACGACCAAAGTTCCTACTTACTTTAGTCTGGGACTACAACCTGCATGGAACAAGGCTTCATGAGGGCACTACTTCTTAATCTTGCAATGAATGCAAAGTCCTTACTCATAGGCATACCTCTTTTGCTTTGGAAAACTGGGAGCATGAGAGAAATACATTCAGTTTTAATTTCTATGCTACGTTTCCACAAGGAAATGTTGCAATACTATGTTCAATCCAACAAATGTGAAGGGATAGCAAAAACCTCGGCCAGAATACCATAGATATTGCTACATATGTTGAATACAAATATTTTGTAAGAATATTCTTCACATTCTGGGTGAAAAATCAGTAGGAAATTTATAAGATGACTACCAACTTTTCTAATGCCACTATTCCTTAGAATAATCCCTTACTGGCACAAATGCAGAAAAAATTAAGTGTAGCTAGAACATATAAGCAGTAACTCCAAACATTTAATGACATGTTTCAGAAGATAAAGCGTGCATTAGAGAATTACAGTTTCTCTATCGTCCCACATTATCATGTTTTTAGTTTAACCCTTTGTTTAAATTTGTATCCTGTCATACTATGAAGTATAGAATAAAAATCCAACATATTTGTTTGCATTCAGCATGAATGGGTGGCGTGTATGTTTAAAATTAGGAGTAACATCAAAGCAAAATAAAATTAAGAGCAAACTATCCAACAATTTTATAAAGTTTGTGTAATTATCTTATATTTTCTTTCTATGTACTGTGAAAGGACTGAAGCCAAATGGAGTCACTTTGCTAAAACAGTCATGCAGGGCTTTAGTGAACAAAGAATCCTAATGAAAAGTTATAGGTAGGTTTATATAGCTGAGTAACTTCATAAGCTGATGCTCTTATGTTGTCATGGTGCAACTAACAGGTTGAATGAACTGCTCCATCAACAATTAAGTTAATTAGCTCATTTGAAATTGCACTGCTTTGTTGCCAGGATGTTGGTATAAATGTTAGAAAGGACTGTTTACAAATGGTATACAGCCATGGGGAGATAGACTCAGCAGTTTAACAACAGAGCATAGACATAAAGCTCATAATGGCTTTAGAAAAAAGTGCTATTTTCATATGCCTGCAAGTTTACATACATACTTTACATACTATGATCTGTAATATTTCTGTTTATAGATTAAAGAAGTTATACTGTTTGCCTCTGGGATTTAATTAAGCTGCTGAAAATTATTCCAGATGAAAGTAACTATATACTCCATATATTGTTCTAAGCATAATTGATAAAAGAGTTGTAACTGGCTTAGCTCTATTTTTTTCTTATCCAAAAAACCCAATTTGTATAAATACTTCTACTCACCCAGAGTGTAATTATATTAGTGTTTGGCTTAGTCCTTTCACAATTATTTTGACATTTGCTTTTACAGTTATTTTGTAAGACACTGATTTAATAATTAGAATAATAGGTTTTAGATTAATGATAAAATATGCTTTGTTTATCACTGTTGCTATTTATTTCTGTTTATTGTCAAAAGAAATTGTCACCCCTGACATAATTTCTGCTTTCTAAAATAGACTGGTCAAATGTACAGTATATCTCATTTCCCTGTGCTATTCAATGCTTAATTTTCTATCATTGTCCCATACCTTGATCTACAAAGCCAAAGAGCTCTTGTGGACTGTATACAACCTAGAAATCATAGGATTCATTGTGGTCCCAAAGAAAAGCCTCCATACATTATTGAGCTTTTCTATTAGATTTAAATCCAAAATTAAAAAGACATAAAATTCATCTTTCTTTTTGAAATGGTGATATGCTTTGCAGTCATCTGAATCTGCTTGTATATAGTCCTCTTAGTCTCTTTCACTGCAAAGACCCACTTTAAGTTTTTTTAAAAAAACCTTTTATATCAATTCAGTTTCAATTTAAAGCCAAAGAATAAGCTAAATTTTCTCCAATCCTCTAACTATATAGGGCACAGGTGTCAAAATCGCTGTGTCACGTGATATGTCACAATGTATTGCACTTTTTTTGCATTGCTGGAGCTGGGATGGGCGCAGCCTCCATATGATGCAACCGGCCCTCAGGCTGGCAGTTTGACACCCCTGATATAGGGCATTACATGTCTGATGGCAGTAGTTTTCAAAGCCTTGCTCCTATGTACTCTTTGCAAGAATGCTGTAAGTTCTGGCATGATACTTATTAATAGACCTAGTGCTAGTATATTGTACTGAAATAAAATATTCATGAAGAATGCTGTCCAAATTTAGTTTTTGTTTCAGAAATATCCTGGTAATAGACTGGATATACTTCTAATGTAAATAGTAAGCTTAACTAAAAAAAACTAGACCTGTTTAAATGGATGATTTTATGCTTGGTTTATTGTGTTATATTGTGTGTGCATGTGTACTGTAATTAAAAATACATTTAGTTTTGTTTATAATTAGAAAAAATTCTGTACTAAGTCATTTGAAAGAAGTTTCCTTTTTAAAATGGTGGTTTTATTTCTCATATTTAATAAAAGATTTGGAGTAAAGAATAACTTTAAGAATATGATTTATAGCTATAAAAATATAAAATATAAAAATTTCGTATTTTTTGCCCTCTGACTGAAGTACTTTTTTCTGCACTGAAATGTTTAGGTTATCTTTCCCAAGAATTCTGAGATCAATAATGCTTGCCCATTATTTTCAATATAGTTAGTTATCTTAAATGGGCCACGTGATTTGGTAGGCTGTAAAACCCAGAGAATCAGCAGATGTCAGCACAGAAATTTAGAAAATTCTGTCCCTTTGATATAGCTAATGGTTAGCTGAATTTCTGCAGCCCATATGTGTTTTTATCGTGTTTTAACCCATCAGAGTCACTTTGGGTAGTGAGATGGACATTTGTGATTAAGGCACCAGGCTAGAAAGCAAAAGACCATGAGTTTAAGTCCTGCCTTAGCCATGAAAGCCAGCTGGATGACTGGGCCACTCTCTCTCTCTCTCAACCCGATTAATCTCACAGGGTTGTTACTGTGGGGAGAATAGGAAGAGGAAGGTATGTTGGATGTGTTTGCTGTCCTGAATTATTTATAAAAAATTTAAAAGGCAGGATATATATAAATATATAAATATATACTCATGTGATATACAAGATGACAAACTGTTATAATCCTTGATTGTTATGTTGTGCTTTTGAACACCCATACATAAGAAAATTTGGTTGATTTTCAGGCTTTTGTTGTGTAAATTTACATTTACTCATGTGCTCAAGAAAAAACAGTATGCAAATCAGAATTTGAGGTTAGATCAGAAAACAGTTTTGCAGAACTGCAGAAAGAACAATGATTGAATGGAATATTGTGTAATGAAAAGTGATTCAAAGACTGCCAAAACTGTTTTGGAATTCTTTTGGAATTTTACTATAAAACGAGTGTTGACAGAAACTAACCATTTTGCTGGTCGCAAGCAAGGAACCTCAAAGATCACTAAAAGCATTTAATAGTAGTTCTTCATTACTGTCTTATAAATGTCAGAATGTAGTAACATATGTCAAAACTTTGGTGTATTTTGTCTGCAAAACTAATTATCATTCCATTGGTCCTAAGTCAGTTTGAGTGCAGATGGATTTGACTTTTAGAACTTTAAATCAAAAGGTTTACACTATAGCATTCCAGCCAGCAGACACAAGCATTCTTTAAGCTGCGTACAGCAGACGCCAACAAAACAAAACATGATCTATAGTACAAAGACAAGCAATGTTTTTCATATAGAGGCAGAATTGTTAATGTTGAGAAAAAGTCATGCTCTACCAAAAAGTTAATAGCTTACCAACATGAAAGATTTCAAGATTTTCTAAGTATAATAATTGAATGCAATGGGAAGAGTAATATATTGTAATTTAATTAGGCATCAAACTTTTTAGTATTAATTCATATATATAATATATAATTCATTAATTCACACACACACACATATATGAATTAATACTAAAAAAAAGTTTGATGCCTAATTAAATGATTATTTGTGTGTGTGTGTGTATATATATCATATCATATCATATATCATATCATACACACAGAGAGAGAATGAAAGGAGATTAAAATATTATTATATTCACTTTTAAAAAATAATTGTGTAGTTTTTTTTCCTTTGACTGATAGCAAGCAGTCTAGTTCCCAAAATATGACCTCAAAATGGCATTCTTTGAACTTGTCAGAAAATTGTGTCTTTCAGTGACAATACCATCATTCCTCAAAACTAAGACATCTGACACAATCAATTAAATGAAAACTGACATATATGTAATAGAACATACCTTTGGTATTTCAACTCCTCATATTGTTTAAGCATTAAAGCTTGATGCAAAATAAATAAAATACCATTTACAGTGTGTATATTATCTCGCTAAAAGAGCCTCTGACACTTAGATTCAGAAATATTTTACAGTAAATTTGAAGTATCCATTTTAAAATTGGTTTAATAGTTTGCTGTATTGCAGGATAAGCTTACATCTATTTAGTACCTCAAATCAATAGAATGAAAAAATACACAAATGGAAGAGGATCTTTTTCTTCCTTCCTTCCTTCCTTCCTTCCTTCCTTCCTTCCTTCCTTCCTTCCTTCCTTCCTTCCTTCCTTCCTTCCGTCAGGCTAGAATGTTTACCTAATTGTTTCCTTAAAAGTACATATTTATATTTGTCAGTCTTGCAGTTTACCTACAGATTCCTGCAGTTTTGGAAGAACATCAGTCAACCGCATCATTTATTCTATTTTGAAAACAAAAATCAATATACCTAAAAAGTGACCCATAAATTAGCATTGGCTCACACAATGTTTGTTCAGTGCTGCCTTTCTGAAGGTATCCTTTGCATTTTTTCTTCACCTCTCTGTTTGAACTGCAGTCACAGTAAGAGGCTCATTAGGGGACATTAGGGACTGGAACTCACCAGAATTCCAGCGCTTGCTTTGCTCTTATTAATGCATAGCAGAGTAGAATGCATTTAAATATTTTATAGGCTTTCAGTAATTTGTGTGTAATCACCTTGTTAGCAGACCAGTAGAAGTAGAACAGGTCTGTGAAATGGTGTTGGTGATTGTATGGGTAATTTATGGACCTTTGCCATCAGAAAGAGCATTATTGGGGGCTAGAATGAAGCTGTGAAAAAGAACCAGCAATAAGTTGGAGGGGGAAAAACTTAATAAAGGTTTTGTAAAAAGCATCTTCAGGGATAACAATCCACTTGGTTCTTTTTGAAGCAGCTATAATTTATGACATATGCAATATATCAAATGCATAAGATAGCATTATGAAGCATTCATATGAAAAGGATATTTGCAACATTAGTTCCAACTTCCTGCAAGGGACATGATTAAATGATTAATGAAATGTTCCTTTGCATATGCATTTTGAAACAGCAATTAGGCACTGACTGAAAAAATCCACCAATCCTCTCATTTTTCAGTATTATCTTGTTCTTGATTTATAAATCATAGGGAATTTTTTAACAGCAATATGTACCTGGGTTGGTTGTAAAAGCATAAAAGAGAATAATTTGAGTATAAAATAGTCATAAATCCACAAATTCATAATTTAATGTTAATTTCTATCCTATTTATTTAGTCACTTGGCATTGTATTTATATCTAGTGCTATTTTTGTACTTTGATTGGCATAATTAAGATGGGGAAATGAATAGGCCCCATTATTTTACATATCACTGGTAAACAATAGTAAGGAAAGGAGAAGGGAAATGTGGCAGAGGTATGTATGTGTTTTTCAAGTTCTCAGTAATCCACTGGAGGCTGTTCTATAAATGATCACTGAAGGGCTGCAAGCTAGCCTATAATTACAGGAAAGAAAGTGGCAGCTCTGGCATTTCATAACTATGTGTCCTCAAAGTGCTTTGTGAGTTTGTCACCAATGATAATTTAGATAGAAGCTCATTACTGAACATCACAACACTTTAAAAACCTTTCCCCTTCATATGGGAGAATAAAGGACTATTTTAATGGCAAGGTTCTTTTGTGTTCTTCTGAAAAATTCAGTCGAGACAAAACCTCATTGACTATTATTGTAGTCTACCATTGCTAGCCTAAAAAAAGCAGCCCAGATAAATGGAATAGGTCTTTTTAAAACTTGAGCATACCAATGTAGACATTTTACAGATTTTTAGTTCTTTAAATATACAAAGAAGAAGTAGAATTAAAATGTAAACACATTTATGCCCCAATCTAGGGAAGTGAAGATTTTGCATGTGTACCTATTACTAGCAACAGATGGATAGAAATGGGGAATAGAATCTTACATGCAAATTTTCCATATAGTATTTGTGTCTGTACGTCATGAGCCCAGATTGTCTGGGTGGAAACCCTTTTTTTGAAAACTGAAAATCCCCAGTGGTTATCTGTTTAAATGGGCAATATGATTGGCAGGAGAAGACTCAGTCCCTCTGTTCTCATATTTTGTATCTCAAGATTCTTGTCTAAATGGCTGCCAGCCACTATTGAAAGTAGTCTAGTACCTCCATGTTTTTAAGTCATTATCAAGCAGCTGCTTGGTATATTTCAGTTTTTTAAAGAGGTGTCTGTAAACTTTCACTGCATTGGACTACTCTTTCTTACACACTACCAAGCTAATAGATACATGTTAGATATTTTTTGATTATTTCTAATTTAAACCCTGGTTTCTATATAGCCCATTAAGAGTTTCATCCTGTGAGGCTAGAGGAAGAATACAAACAGGCTAAAACACAATGTCAGAGAGATCCTGAAAACAAAGAATTGAAAAACAAAATGGATTTAATTAAACATAAACTCTGTATAGAGGATTCGGAAAAGTTAGCACAAAAACTACAGGCAGCTAAGCAAAATAACTTTGAGCACGCAAATAAACCAGAAAGATGGCTAGCGTATAAACTAAGAAGGCAGAAAGAGAAGCAATGGATTATTAATTTGGAAGATGAGAAAGGAGAGACCCAGGGGGAGGAGACTATAAAAAGGGGAATCACTCAAAGATACTATGAAAAATTATATAAGAGAAATGAGGGGGAAAATGTAAGAAGGATAATAGAATACTTAGGGAAGGTAGACATACCGAAGATTCTGGAGGAAATAAAATCTATGTTAAATGAGGAAATAAGAATGGCTGAAATAATCAGGGCTATAAATAAACAAAAGATCAATAAGGCGACTAGTCCAGATGGAATACCTGCGGAACTATATAACGAACAACAAAGTGCACTCAATCAATACCTACTAGAAGTTTTCAACGCAGTATTAACTGATGTTAAAATACCTAAGTCCTGGTTGGAGGCAAATATAATATTGATTCCAAAAGAAGAAGCGGACAAAACACGGATACAAAATTATAGACCTATATCATTATTGAATTCTGATTATAAAATTTTTGCCTCAATAATGGCGGAGAGATTCAAAAAATACCTAGTTGATTTCATACATTTGGATCAAAATGGGTTTTTACCAAACAGGCAGACTAAGCGGAATATAAGAATAATTTTAGATATCCTTGAATTTTATGAATCGCATAGCGATCGTCAAGTGGCACTTCTGTTCCTTGATGCACAGAAGGCTTTTGACAATGTTAATTGGCAATTTATGATCCAACAACTAAAATCAATGGATGTTGGGGAAAAAATTTTAAACGTGATAACCGCAATATATTCTGAACAAAAGGCCCAGATCATAATAAATGATAAATTCAACCTACAGTGAATCACATAACAATCTGCAAGTAGCACTTCTGTTCCTTGATGCACAGAAGGCTTTCGATAATGTTAATTGGCAATTTATGATACAACAATTAAAATTAATGTAAGCCGGAGGAAATTTCTTAAATGTTATAACTGCAATATATTCAAAACAATATGCGCAGATCATAATAAACGGGGTGGCCACTGATAGACTTAACATATAAAAGATACAATGCCCTCTCTCGCCATTGTTGTTTATTTATACTCTAGAAATTCTTGCTAGAGCGGTAAGGCAAGAAGGACAGATTAGAGGATTTAAGATTAAGAAAGAAATATATAAACTTCTGGTTTATGCAGATGACCTAGCTTTTATTTTGGAAGACCCAGAACACTCTGGGCAGAAATTATTTGAAAGTTTAGAAATTTATGGAGATTATGCAGGTTTAAAAATAAATAAAAATAAAACAAAGATTATTACTAAAAATATGACCGATATACAAAAAGGATCCCTTGAGGTTAAATTAGGTATACAAGTAATTTCTAAATTTAAGTACTTAGGGATAGTCATTTCTGCACGTTGTTCATCAATTAAAGAAGATAATTATGTTAAATTAATACAAAAAATTAAAGTTGATCTAGAACGTTGGAAAAATTTACACCTCTCATTACTTGGGAGAATCACTGCTGTAAAAATGAATATCCTACACAAATTGATATTTTTGTTTCAGAATATCCCAATTTACTTGGATAAGAAATTTTTTAGGGAGTTAAATAAAATAACTTTAGAATTTGTATGGTCTGGTAAGAAGGCTAGAATAAAATTAAAGGCTTTAGAAGATGCCAAGGAAAGGGGTGGTTTAGGCTTTCCTGATTGGGAATTATATTACTTAGCTGCGGCCCTGTCTTGGATAAGTGATTGGATAACCTTAGAGAATCAAAGATGTATTCAGTTAGAGGGTTATGATCTTCAGCAGGGATGGCATGCTCATATATGGAAGGGGCAAAGTAGAAACTACCAATATTTCTTAAAACACAAGGTCTGGCAAGGGTTAATTAAAAGTTGGAATACTGTCAAATCTCAATATTATACAAAGATCCTGACTTGGTTATCACCATTGGAGGCAGTTATATACCCCAATTTGCTCAGGAAAGATAAGGTTATCAGGTATAAAGACATTTTGACGGAAGAGGATCTTTTAAAATCTAAACAGGAGTTAAGACAACAAGGAATAGAGATAGAGTGGTGGTGTTACCTCCAGGTCCAAGCAAGATATTTGAAAGACAAACATGAATGGGGTATTTATAGACATGGGCTAGATAAAATTCTGCTTGGCCCGAAAAAAAACAACAAATAAAGAATATTTATAAACACCTATTGGAGTACAGGCTATTTGAAGAACAGGTTAAAGAAACAATGGTGACATGGGCAATAGATTTAGGACACAACATTAATTTGGATCAATGGCAGCAGGTATGGATGCGAAATAATAAAATTACATTGGCGTCATCATATAAAGAAAATTCGTATAAGATGATTTACAGATGGCATCTCCCTCCAGCAAGATTAGCCAAAATGTACAAAGGATACTCATCTTTGTGTTGGAAATGCAAAATAGAAAAGGGCACTTTTTTCATGTTTGGTGGTCCTGTAAGGAAGCACAGAGACATTAGCGTATGGTTTGGGAATGAGTAACAGAAATGAGTATGCAAAACATTCAATATAAGCCTGAGACATTGTTGTAAGGAATTCTTGAAAAAAATGTTAGTAAAGAGGATATGTATTTATTCATTCATGTGGTTACAGCGGCAAGAATTGTATTCACTCAAAAATTGGAAAGCTACGGCTATACCTAGTGAGGAAATCTTAATCCATAAAATTATGCACTGCGCAGAATTAGATAGGTTAACTAAAAGACTTAAAAATCAGGATGAACAGATTTTTACCAAATTTGGAACAAATTTTATAGATGGTGGGGGAAAAAATGGAAGACATTGTAATGAGATAAGTTAAGATTGAGATTAGAGTGATGTTATTGTATAGAGTTTTTATTAGTAATTAATTGTGAATATGAACTGAGATGGTTGTCAAATCTGATTTACCATGTTCAAATGTTTTTATTTTTTTTTCTTTTTCTGTTATTCAATAAAAAAAATTTAAAAAAATAAATAAATTCAACATACAGAAAGGCACAAGACAAGGATGTCCTCTCTCGCCATTGTTATTTATATATACATTAGAAATTCTTTCTAGAGTAGTAAGACAAGAAGAGCAGATTAAAGGATTTAAGATCAAGAAAGAAACATACAAACTTCAAGCTTATGCAGACGACTTAGCATTTATATTAGAAGACCCAGAACATTCAGGGCAGAAACTATTCAAAATATTGGAAGAGTATGGGGATCTGGCAGGTTTGAAAATAAATAGAAACAAAACAAAGATTATCACAAAAAAATGACTAACATAAAAAAAGGAAACCTCGAGGCAAAATTAGGTATACAAGTAGTTTCCAAATTAAAATATTTAGGGATAGTTATTTCAGCTCGCTGCTCATCAATTAAAGAAGACAATTATGGCAAATTGGTCAAGAATATAAAAGTAATTTAGACCGCTGAAAAAATTTGCATCTCTCATTACTCGGGAGAATTGCCTCAGTGAAAATGAACATCTTACCTAAAATGATATTCCTGTTTCAGAATATTCCAATTCAATTAGACAAGAAATTTTTCAAAGAGCTGAATAAATTAACCTTAGAATTTGTGTAGTCTGATAAGAAGGCAAGAATAAAATTAAAGGCATTACAGGATGCCAAAGAGAGGGGAGGTTTAGGTTTCCCAGATTGGGAGCTATATTACCAAGCAGCGGCCCTAATAGGGATTAGAGACTGGATAATGTTAGAAAATAAAAGATGTTTACATTTAGAGGATTATGAAGTCTAGCAGGGCTGGCGTGCTCACATATGGATGGGGTAAAGCAGAAACTACCAATATTTTTTAAGACATTAGGTTCGGCAAGAATTAATAAAAAACTAGAATATAGTTACACATCAATATTACACAAAGATCCCAGCTTGGCTATCGCCATTGGAGGCAGTCACATACCCCAATTTGTACAGGATAGACAAAGCTATTATATATAAAGACATCTTGACAGAAGAAGTTTATTTAAAACAAAAACAAGAGCTAAAACAACAAGGAATAGACATGGAGTGGTGGTCTTATCTCCAGATACAAGCAAGATACATGAAGGATAAGCAAGAATGGGGAATTAACACAATGGTGTTAGATAAAATACTGCTAGGCCCAGAGAAAAAACAAATAAAGAATATTTATAAACACCTGTTGGAACATAAGCTATATGAGGAGCAGGTTAAAGAAACAATGGTGACATGGGCAATAGATCTAGGATATAATATAAATATGGATCAATGGCAGCAAGTATGGGAGCGAAATAACAAAATCACAGTGGCGACATCATATAAAGAAAACCTGTATAAGATGGTTTACAGATGGCATCTCCCTCCAACCAGATTAGCCAAAATGTATAATGGATATTCATCTATGTGTTGAAAATGTAAAAAAGAAAAGGGCACCTTTTTTCATGTATGGTGGACATGTAGAGAAGCACAGGTGTACTGGCATATGGTCTGGGATTGGGCAATAGAAATGACTAGGCAAAACATTCAATACAAACCGGAGACATTACTATTAGGAATACTAGAGAAAAATGTAAATAAAAAGGACACATATGGTGTCACAGCAGCAAGGGTACTGTTTGCCCAAAAGTGGAAAGTAATGGAAGTACCGAGTGGGGAAGCACTAATAAAGAAAATTATGTATTGCGCAGAACTAGATAGAATAACTAAAAGATTAAAAAATCAAGAAGAAACAATTTTATCGAATATGGAATTAATTTTATAGATGGAGGGGAAAAATGGAGGTCACAGTAAAAAGATAAACTGAGATAGAGACTAGAAATGTATAGTTGTATATAGGTATATTATATGAAATTAATGTACAATATGGACTGAGATGTCAGTCAAAGACGATTTACCATGTTCAATGTTTTTAATCCTTTTTTTTCTTTGTACTTAATAAAAATTTAATTTAAAAAAAGAGTTTCATCCTGTATATAAAACTATACAGGACTCTCCTTCTGTCCTGTATTGGTTCATCGGTTTAGAAGCATAATTGGTTTAGAAGCATCATAACGTGGGAATAAGAAGTGGTGTTCTCTGCAGAAAGAATATCTGCTAATTACTTTCTTGGCAGTTAATGCAGATTCCAGTTCCTCATTTTGCATCTAAATAGTGAAAATAAATGAGGCCAGATTAAGCAATTCCTAGTCTTGTCAATTTCACTTCCAAACATTATCAAATAAAACAGTAAAAAGGTTTCTTGGATGGTTGCCATTTCTCAGTCAGAAAGATACTATACTTCTCTTCTTTTTAGAAGACTACCTGAATATGAAGACATATTTATCTTATTCATATTTTTATCATACTTATGTAGTCGCCCATCTCACAAAATATGACTTACTCTTTTACTTGCTGAAATAGCAGATAAAAAAGTGTTCAAAGCAGTCTAGGGCTGGGAATGAATAATTTCTCAAATTGACCAGTACACAACCAGGGTCCTGATATGTAAAGCAACACTTCCTACCCTGTTTTACTCTAAAAGAGTTCTTTTGTAATCTGGCTGGTAGTTAGTTCTATGGAAAATTTCAAATGTGGTTGGAAGACTGCCTGCAGAAGAATGAAAACAAGAGTCTTATGTGTTAGAAGTAGATCCCAGCTCAGTTTTCTGAACATATAGTGCCCTACCATCCACAGAGAGGATCATAAACAGCACTGTCATTATCTATGAACAGTTTTCATTTCTAACCATTCTTGGAGCTGCAATGACAACTTAGAAATAAAACTCTAAATAGAATGTTGTGTTCAGAGATAATTCAGTTTCTGTTTGATCATGTGAAAAAGTTAATCAGCATATTAAGCTATCTGACACCCCAAAGGGGGCTGAAAATTACCTCATGGCATTTCAGCAGATCATAATAAAATTTTGCAAAATAGCAATAAGAAGACAAAAAAAAGTGCATGGAGGAAAATGTAAATTTGATTTAATAAAAAGTCATGCTTTGTTTAACATTTTTCAGTTTTTATTATGTGCCATATATCACAACAGTAAGTTTACTAAATGTGAAATCAAACTGCCTCAGCTATCTGAAATTCAATTACAACTCATTTCAGTTTTTAGTTTCAACATTACCAGGTCCTAAAGTCTATTTCACTGATTGTAAAGTATCTTTTTATCAACTAAACTTCTGTATCTCTGTCTGTTCAAATGCCTTCCAAATGTTGTATCAGCACATTGTTTTGCATTGTATCCAGGACTCCTATAAATGAACTTTTAAAAACCCTGAATATCTCATAAGATGTTCAGATACTATGATTGAATAGCATATTTTTACTACAATAGGAAAAGGAAATAGTTACTAATGGACTACTTAAACTGCATCTGAAATACATTAGGGGGAGATGATAACTATAGAGCATTGAGTACAATCCAGTTAGTTTAAATATGTTTTGTACAATTCTCAGCAGAGAGAAGTGCCATTTTATAAAAATTAATTTTATGAATATAAACATTGTAGAAAGTTACTTTCCAGTTATAAATTTCTGTTTTAATATTATTTAAGTTCTGTTATGTTTTTGTTGTTGTTGAAAAGTAACTAGCTTGTAATTCTGTCGATAATTACTTTGAGAAGAGTTTGGTTTTTTTTAAATAGAGAATCAGAAGCTGCAATGGAAGCTGGCTTGAGCCAAATACCAATCCAGTCAGTAGTATTCTGAATTGTACTCTTATATCTAGCATTTAGTGTTTTGTTCCTGGATTCTTCTGAGCAGATAATAAAATGAAAAGAATACAAGATTACATAGGCACTAACGGAACTAGTTAAGTGTCATCTGAAAATGTAACTGAAAGCAAATCGTTCCAAGATAAAATTTATGCTGCTTGCTTTTTGTTTCATGCCAATATAGAATGCTGTATACAAATCTAGCAATATTTGAACTCATTAATGCATACTCTTCTATACTAATTATCTCTGTTCTCTTTTTACCTAAGAATATTATCTATGTCATTAAATATTAATATTCTTGCACTGGATATGTCCACAAATATATTTTTGTCTGTTTGTTCATTGATATTTGTTCAGCTAGTGCTTAGTGTCTTAAAAGAGAGGCTGAAGATATAGATACACACTTTCTACATATTAAGAAATTAATAATTATTCTCTTTGAAGAAAAGTCACTTTTCCCTTGTGCAGAGGAACTTTTGCCTTTGTGGATTCATTAGTAATAAGACACGAGTCTGGCATTACACACATAACAGCTCTATGTTTAGAATGTGTTTTATGTTACTGGGAATTTCTCTGTGACCTGGCAGGCAGTTCCATCTCAAGCCTGATCCATCTTTAAAATATGGAGATGACCAGGATTATGACAAAATTGTCCTTGTGTAGATTCTCTGTAATTACTCATGCCAGGGATACCTTGATTTACCAAGAAGCTACAGCAAATGAAATGACTGGAAAAAACAGTTCAACTTACAAAGCCTAAATTAGATCAAGAGTGAAAATGACCAATTACAGGTATTTGTCGGTATTTGGGCATATCCTTTGTGGTAAGAGGGACAAAGCAAGTGTAGTTGTCTGCACTTGCAGACTCTTATCTGTACTATATCTTCAGGCTGCAGTGACATGTTTGTGAGATTCTTTACAGATAAAATACTCATAATTGCTCAAGTTTTGTTGCCTACGAAACAAAGTCTAATCAGATAATTGAAAATTATATTTTGAAATCTGATCTGAGATAATTTTAACTTTGAAATAGTGGCATGATCTATTTGTTGGCTTGATCCAAGGCATTCTTGGCTTTTGGCAGTTGCAATATGTCTACACAGCTGAATTTTTGAGGTGCTTAATACTTCTTTAAGAGAAGGGGAATTGTCATCAAAATTAAAAATTATAATAAAGCCATCTCTTGATTTGTATTAAGCAACTTCAACTCAGTCTCCAAATTCTCTTTTTAGGGAAGATCTTGAGAAGGTAGAATGTCATCCACAGAGTATCCTAGACAAAGTACGTTATCCAGATACCTTCCAATTAGAGTTTGGTACTAGCCATGTATGGATCAGCATATCTAACATATGTTAGGTAACATATGTTATCTAGCAAACACAAAACTACTTAGAGAGATCATCTTTTCATCTTTTCCTCTCTATCAACAATTTTACTTCATACTTCAAAAAACATTCAATAATATGGACAGATATCAACATAGTATACATGTATAAGACCTGAATATAAAATTTCCTTGTGTCTGACCACAGGGAACATTTGTAGCTTTTTCCTAGAATGAGTGTTGGAAATAGCATCTTTTGTAACTAGCTGTATAATTAAGTGGTTCCTACTGGAGGTAAACTAAGAACAAACTCTAAACCTAGTACTGTCTGGATTTTCTAGTTCTCCAGTTAGTCATTCAACATGCACTTCTAATCTTCTTTCTTACAAATGTCTTTCCTATAAATATCATCTAAATATCTTCGAGGATGTGATGATAGGGCCAAATTTATTTTTCCTAGCTGTGAAAACCCTACAGGTCAAATGAAGCTATGTTGTAAGTTTTATTATACTTCTTATGTAAATTCTAAAGCAATCACTCCCTGACCTCATACCCTTGCTTATTTCTTTGGAATGTTAAATATAACTAATACAGGAAAAAAAAACTTCTGAAAACATACTTTAGATCTTAGCAATAGTTTGGGCCTTTAAGGTCTTCAAGATCTCTTTGATAAGCGTAATATCCATTTCCATATGCTGAAGGAATAATAAAATGGAAACATGTAGCTATGTATGCTGTTAGCCACTGTTCATCTCTCCAACTCTCCTATTTCTAGCTGATGCTGTATATAGATAGAATTGATATCTTTCTATTTCCCTTAATTCCCCTTAATTCTCAGACATTGTACAGCATAATCTTCTATATGAACTTGCCTGTTCATATAAAAAGTTTCCCACCAAGGCTTATTGATGGTATTAGTCTTATATATATCTTATGTATTCCATACTTCATGCACACATGCATACACACAAAGAAAAAATCAAGAATAGATGCTGAAGATTGTTTTTCCACAAACAACAAGGTAAATATGGAATTGCTACAAATACATGAAGGCAATATTTTCTCACTCCAAGTCCAAGATATATAGTTTAGTTATATTATTAATAGTACATACTGTATTTATTCCAATTTTCCCTCAAAAAACATTCCCACTCACTTATCTTCACAACTATCCTTTGTAGAAACATAGGTTGAAGGATGGGAAGTAATTCTAGATAATCCAGACAACCTTATAGTTGGGTTAAGATTTCAAGCCTGCTCTTCTCTGTTCATCATTGGAAAAGACCCTGATGTTGGGAAAGATTGAAGGCAAAAGGAGATGGGGACAGCAGAGGATGAAATGAGTGTCATCAGTGCAGTGGGCATAACTTTAGGCAGACTCATGGGGACAATGGACGACAGGTGGGCCTGGCGTGCTGTGGTTCATGGGGTCATGAAGAGTTGGATATGACTTAGTGACTGAACAACAACAACTTGCAGCCTCTGTGGCCTCTTGTTGGACCATCTTTCCTGACCCTCCCCATGGTTCACAGAGGAGTTGCAGGTTCTGAAAAGGGCCTAGAGTGCTGCTGGAGGAAGACAAGGGATGATTCCGACTGGACACGACCACTATTAAGGCCTACCTCATGGCAGTAAAAGCAGCAAAACAGCATTATTTCTCCACATTGCATCCTCAGAGTGTGGCCCAGCAGCCCTGTTTTGGGTCACCCTCCTGGGTCAGGGGAGCTTGGGTAATCATCTGCAGTGCCATGCTCAGCACCTGATGAAAAAGTTGCTCGGATTTTTTCCCAGTTGGATCTCATGTATGGAGATAGTCCATATGAGATGCCTGGGGAGAGGTCTTGCCCGATTTTCTGGGAACGGTTTGACCCTGTTGGCCCTGATGAAGTGGACAGGGTCCTCAATGATGTCAGTGCCACCACCTGTTAAATCTTTGTCCCTCCTGGATGGTGAAAGCCTCCAGGATGGAGACTAGCAGGAGGGTCCAGGCAGTGATTAATATTTCACTACAGGAGGAGACATTTCTGGAGGCTTTTAAGGAGGTTCTGGTTTGCCCCCTCCTTAAAAAAATCACTGGATCCCACCTGCATGGACACCTTTCATCCAATTTCCAACCTCCTCTTTTTGGGGAAGATTGTGCAAAAGGCGGTGGTCTGGCAGTTTCAGAGGGTCCTGGATGAAACAGATTATCTGGACCCCTTTCAGTCAGGATTTAGGCCCGTTTATGGGATGGAAATGTCATTGGTTGTGCTTGTCGATGATCTTTGGCTAGAGCCGGATGGGGGTAGTGCATCCACACTCTCCTTGACCTCTCAGCGGCTTTTGATACCATTGACCATGGTGTTGTTTTGGGTCTGCTATGGGGACTGGTGCTGGGCAGCACAGTTTTGCACTGGTTTGGCTCCTTTTTCCAAGGCTAGTCCCAATCGGTGTTAAGAGAGAGTGAGAAGTCCAGCCCTTGGCCACTATCTTGTGGCACGCTCTTCACTCCTTTTTAACATGTACATGAAACTGCTGGGTGAGATATCCATCACTAGGGGTTGAGGTATCTGCAGTATGCTGATGATACCCAACTCTATATTTCCACTCCTGGTGACTCAAGTGAGGCAGTGGCTGCTGTCACAATATTTGGAGTCTGTGGGAGCCTGAATGGGAGACAACAGGCTTCAACCGAACTCTGGCAAGACCAAATGGCTTTGGGTACATGGGACCCTGAGATGAGGACTTTGTCATTTTTATCTTGGATGGGGTGGTACTACCCCAGACAAATCTGGTCTGCAACTTGGGTGGCAGTCACGGCTAGGAGACCCTTTGCACAACTTTGGATTGTGCGCTAGTTGCAGTCTTTTCCTGGATCAGGAGTCCCCGAGCTCAGTTGTTTAGGCCCTAGTCATCTCATGGTTAGAATATTGTAAATTGCACTGTAAATGAGGTTACCCTTGAAGAGCATTCAGAAGCTACAGCTGGTGTGGGCAGTTCTTGGGGCTCGAAGAATAGCTCCATGAACTGTATTGGCTGCCAATCTGCTTCTGGGTGCAATTCAGGGTGTTGGTAATAATCTTTAAAGCCTTTCATGGCATAAGTCCAGGGTACTTGTGTGTGTGTGTGTACTACATTCAAAATCTTAGGCTACTTGTTAACTTATGTCATTGTTTGCTAAACAGTATGCCATTATAAATCAATGTGTGCATAAAGAAATTTAATTGTATTAACAATTTGGAAGCATAGAAAAGAAGCTTATTATGAAATCTAAATCATATACAAAATACCGATATTAGGACATAAATTAATAGAGTAATTGTAATAGAGTAATTGTTTCTTTTTGATTGTTTTGCAATACATTGTGTTCACATAATATACTTCTTGCACATTCCTTCCAATTATAGCAAAGTTTTCATGCAATGCTTATATAATTTAAGTGGTGATATTTACTTAGGAATGTTGACAACCATCATATCCTGTGAATAGATAACTCCTGTATGTCTGCCACCTACCATACATTCAAAGTAGCATTAAAATGTTATTTATTAGACCAATAGTTACTCATCCATACAAGTATTTCATCCATTCACTTATTGTTACTTAAAAACTCCTACCTGTTTATTAGATTCAAGTTCTAATGCATATTTATTTGGAAATGGTAAATAATTGAGGTTGGAATCAAATTTACTATCCCAACTGCTACAATCTTAATTGCAATAACATATCATAGGGATAGTTTTAAAATATCTGTTCAGACCAGAATTATGCCAAACCAATTTTATTTCATTCCTTGACCAAGTAACTAAATTAGTAGACCAGTGAAATGCTGTGGACATAGACTTCAGCAATCAACCAAGTAGACTACAACCTACAGTACTTCTTAGAAAGCTAAAAAAGAGTGGGATAGATAGCATCACCATCAGATGGATTTTTAACTGGCTGACAAACCTTATTCAATGAGTAGTCCTTAATGGTACTAGGTCTACATGGAGGGAAGTAAGCTGTACCACAAGGTTCTGTCCTAGGCCCAGTACTCTTCAACATCTTCATAAATGACTTAGCTGAGGGAATAGAAGGGGAACTTATCAAATTTGCAGATGATACTAAGCTGGCAAGAATAGCCAACACCCTAGATGATAGGTTCAAGATCCAGATGGATCTTGACAGTCTTGAACACTGGGCCCTATCTAACAAAATGAAATTCAGTGTAGAGAAAACTAAAGTCTTACACTTAGGCAAGAAAAATCAAAAGGGCACATACTGTAGAGATTGGGTGAAACCACTCTTTGAAGCCTTAATAAGACCACACCTAGAGTACTGCAACCAGTTCTGCTCTCCACACTACAAAAAAATATGTTGAGAATCTAGAAAAAGTGCAGAGAAGAGCAACAAAGATGATTAGGGGACTGGACGCTAAAACACATGAAAAATGGTTGCAGGAACTGGGCGTGGTTAGTCTAGTGAAGAGAAGGACCAGGGGACACATGATAGCAGTCTTCCAATATTTGAGGGGCTGTCACAGAGAGGAGGGGATCAACCTATTTTCCAAAGCACCTGAAAGCCAGACAAGGAATAATGAATGGAAACTGATCAAAGAGAGGTTCAACCTAGACATAAGGAGAAATTTTCTGACAGTGAGAACAATCAACCAATGGAACAGTTTGCCTTCAGATGTTGTGGGACTTTCACCACTGGAAGTTTTCAAGAAGAGACTGGACTGCCATCTGTCAGAAATGGTGTAGGGTCTCCTGCTTGGGTAGGGGGTTGGACTAGATGACCTACAAGGTCCCCTCCAACTTTGTTATTCTAATTGTGTGATTGTCACATAGCCAATTAATACATCAGCTCCTTCCTGTAATTTTTATATCAGTAATTTAAATCAAGAGTAATCAAACTAAAAACACCCATACACTCTTTTTCAGATGGTTCTTCTGGAAGCAACATACCTCCTTCAATTATACTGCGTAGAAATTTTTTAAAAAGTGAAATAAGCTTGAAAACTTAAAACAGGTCACTTTTCTTTAAAAATGAATGTTCTGTTCAATCAACTATTTGGCAAACCTAGTAAGAAACTTAGGTGCTTATATTTTCTTCCCTAGGACTGGAAGATAGGAAGTTCTCTCTTATTTATGAAGATATAGGTGTAGAAAGTGCAAGTTGCTTTATCAAGCAAAATATTTTCCCTGTATAAGTAAATAATGACTTGCTAAATATATTATCATACATAGCGTGATCTCTTTAATAAAGCTTAACCTAAGCAAATTTATACTAATCACATTTGTATTTTATTTGCATTATTTCATCTATACTTCTCAATTTTCCAGTTCTGTATCCTTTGCCTTTTTGCATTACTCATCCAGAAATGCATTCACAGGCTATATGTGTTGAAAGGTAGACATAATGGTACCTGTTTTCATTGGCAATACCCAAATGTTATTACCCATCTGTGCTCTTATCATGTGGAGGAGAAGTAAGGGGAAAGGCATCTGAGTAAAACTCAAAATTACATTATGTCACATATATCATATGAATTTGCCATTATAATTAGTACCATTTGCAATGTCAACATGATACATGTGATATTACTTCACTCTTATTATAGGTACTCATGATTAGCTCTTTTATAAAAGAAGTGTTAAATTTGTTCCCCTTGCATTGTACATTTGTGCACCATTTTCTTGTGTCTTTGATCATATCTTATAGTCAGGACCAAGACTGCTCAGTTGCATTTCCCAAACTACTTTGCAGTGAATTTCTTTAGGGAAATAGTGAAGTTTCTTGCAAGGTAGCTCTATTATGCCTGTTACAACAGTTTAGATTGGATTGGGTTTCCAATAGCTAGTTTTCTGATATAAGAATTGTGTTTACAGAACACACACACAGAGAAAGGCAGTAGGATTGAGAAGGTTATCAATGTCTACCTATTATTCTATATTTTTAATTATTTCTTCTTTTACTAGGCACCTTAATAATGAACATGCATTGGATGATCGAAGCACTGCTCAGTGTCGGGTGCAAATGCAGGTGGTCCAACAATTAGAAATACAGGTTTGAGAATATTTCCATATTCTGAATATATTTTTCCTTGAAAAAATTGTTTTGATTTCTTATGGAATTATATATACATGAGTTAACATTTATGAATGTGTTTTAATATCTATTTGTATATTTTGAAATAAATTACATTTCTAAATACGGAACTAATTAACTATCCTAAGCAATGCAATTTAAACATTTACTTAGAAAAGAGCCACTGAATTCAAAGAGTATTTTTTTCTAAATAAGCACATGTGAGTTTTGACTTCAGTTACATTAAAAATTGTTTTTAGCTATCATTTTTTTAACCTTTATTGGTAATTGTGCCTTTAGGAAATAGGATGTCTGTGGTGACAAGTCATTATGCAAATCTGGATTAATTTATTTTCTATAGCCATTGTATTCATATAAATTCTCAACACCTTCTAAAGCAACTATTCATAAACATAAATATAACATCATAAATATATGCCAATAATATCATCAATCTGCAACTAAACATTTAACCTTAACATTTCTCTGTATTATCTGCCATATTAGCTTTCTGTACATTCTAGTGATGGTCAAAATTCTTGAGACCTTGTAGACAAGTCTTCGTGATTCTTTGGAAAATCATAAGCCCATATTTTTAGAATCCAAAAATTTTGCACCTAGTTCACATAATGGCTTTGATTTTGTTTTAGTATTGATGGTTCTCAGTATAATGTACATTTGGACATCTAAGAATAGTGTAGGTGCTCTCCATTTTAAAAAAAACTGCTAACATCATTCTTAAAATGACTAATGAAAATCAGCTCTCAGAATCATCCTTTTACATATAGATTCAATAATTCGGGAGGTGGGATGAGAAAGGGAAAGACAAAGAAAAATTCATAAATAATGTTTTAGACCAAAAGAAACTCTAGCAGAATTATATTTAATATAATCAATTAAACTGTAATCCATTTAAAACATACCTTCTTTTATAGCCCTAAAAGTTTTACTGTTATCATTTTACATTTCATGCTTATTCTGCAAAAGTGATAGCTGTCATAGTATGGAAAAGTCTCATAATATAAACCTGGGTTGTATGGATTTTGGCCTGCAAATTAAACAGGTAACTGTAGTGACATCCTTTTCCATTTTACATATGAGGAGTTTGCTTTATTTACCCATCCAAATTCTCTCGCTCTGCGTATGTGTGTGTACCCACCCCACTTTGCATCTTAAGAAGACAGAACTCTTGGAATAATTCTTCCAACAGGAATCCTTTATTAAGAAGAAGTGGTTGCAGGCGTGCTAGACAGGACTTGGGGTCCAAGCTCTCCCATTCAAGGTTTTAAGGGGTTCCCCAGTAGTCCCACCAAATCACCCCCCTTCCAGTGATAGTTTCAGGTATCAAAATTCCACCCCCTTTCTTCTTTCTTCCGTCTGGATGGAGACTTCAGATAAACTACATGAAAGGCAAATAACCTTCTTTGTTATGGTAAGGTTCTTTGGTGCTAACTCTTTGAGGTTGCAATAAACACACATTCAGCATTCAGCTCCTTAGAAGTATACTGAAGGAAGTGAGGGCCATAAAGCCCCTTTGTTCTCCCCCTTCTCTCCCTCTTATGGCAGAATCCAGAGAAGGCAGAACTGGGAGTTTCTATATTTGATAATTAAAGATGAAATATAATTGGATTCTGACATCCGGCCCCTCTTAAAAATAAGAGAGATCCACCAGGGGTTCGCCCTCTGAGCTGTCATCTGAGGCATCCACCGGCCCTGTGGTGTAGGCTGGAGTTCTTTCCCCTTGGTGAGCAGAAGTGGGGGGTTCTGCAATTTCCATCATTCTCATGGCCGTTTCTTTTGGCTTAGCTAAAGACTTTCTGGATTTGTTGATTGGGAATCTGTCTGGGTTGTGCTGGGGGGCTTTGGAGCGGCATTCTACAGCTCGATGCCCTTCTCTTCCGCACTTGAAACACCCCATTTGCTTCTTGGCTGTAGCCGATGATTTCACCAGTTCGTGTGTCAGCTCAGGCGGGGGGCGGCTCCATTGTTTTCCGCGGCGGTGCCTCTTCAATATGTCGATCTCTGCTTCCTCTGCCAAGACGTACCATTCCTCAAGTCGGTGTGGGTCCCCTCAGGGCAGGCAAGCGTCATATAGATCATAATTTAGTCCGCCTTTGAAATGGCTAAGGAGGATGTCTTCTGGCCAATTCAGTTTGCTGGCAATGGCCCGGAATTCTTGTGTATATTCAGCCACCGGGCGTTTGCCTTGCCTCATCGTTTTTATCCTTTCACGGCTTTGCGATCAGCCAGGGGGTCTTCAAATCGCCTTCTCAGAGAGGACATGAAATGGTTGAAATTACTGAGTTCTGGGGCGTTGGAGTCATGCAAGTTCACCACCCAATCTGCAGCCGGTCCATCCAGGGTAGACTGCACGATCCGGATGCGGGCTTTGTCGCTGGGAATGTCCTGCCCGTATTCCTCCATGTAGCTGAGTACTTGGGTTAGGAAAAACCCCAAGCGTGTTGGCTCCCCTTTGAATTTCACCTCCAACGGTGGACGTCTTGGAATGGATCGGTGCCTCCGTTGTGGGTGGTAGTGTCTTCCGTCCAGATTGCCATCTGTGGTCCGGTAGGGGGTGGGGGCTACTGGATCAGTAGATGTCCCCGGGGTTGCAGGTTCCACGTCCCCCTCGGTGTCTCTCCTTTGCGGCTCCAGGAGCTGGGGCGGCCGTAGGGCTCAGGATTCTCCTCTCCTAGGGAGCTGAGAGTTCTCTTCATCAGGTCAATAGCTTTCTCTAGGATCCAGTCTGAGTACGGTGCCCAGCTTCCTCCCTCTTCACTTGCGTGCAGGGATTTCTCCATCTCCTGCTTCCATTCTGGTTGCTTGGTCCCCCGTCTCAGGGTCACCTTTCTTGATTCCCCACTCACTCTTCTTTCCAACGCCCATTGACCAGCGAGGCTTGTGGTCCCGTGTCTCCACCACTTCTTCTCCCGAGGAATCTGACCTCTCGGATCCCAACATCTGGCAAGGTTCCAACTGGGTCAGCGGCTCTCTTTCCAGGGAGTTTTCCCCCTCTCTTTCTCCATTGTCTGACATGGTAAATTTTTTGCAAAATCCCCCGGCAAGGGTCTCCCTTCCAGGGGGATTAATTTTGCAAGTCCTGTCTAATGTAAGGACCCACCCCACTTTGCATCTTAAGAAGACAGAACTCTTGGAATAATTCTTCCAACAGGAATCCTTTATTAAGAATAAGTGGTTGCAGGGTGCTAGACAGGACTTGGGGTCCAAGCTCTCCCATTCAAGGTTTTAAGGGGTTCCCCAGCAGTCCCACCCAATCACCCCCCCTTCCAGTGATAGTTTCAGGCATCACAATTCCCCCCTTTTGTTCCTTTCTTCCATCTGGATGGAGACTTCAGATAAACTACATGAAAGGTAAATAGCCCCCTTTGTTATGGTAAGGTTCTTTGGTGCTAACTACATTCAAACTCTTTGAGGTTGCAATAAACACATTCAATTCCTTAGAAGTCTACTGAAGGAAGTGAGGGCCATAAAGCCCCTTTGTTCTCCCCCTTCTCTCCCTCTTATGGCAGAATCCAGAGAAGGCAGAACTGGGAGTTTCTATATTTGATAATTAAAGATGAAATATAATTGGATTCTGACATGTGGTGACAAGTCATTATGCAAATCTGGATTAATTTATTTTCTATAGCCATTGTATTCATATAAATTCTCAACACCTTCTAAAGCAACTATTCATAAACATAAATATAACATCATAAATATATGCCAATAATATCATCAATCTGCAACTAAACATTTAACCTTAACATTTCTCTGTATTATCTGCCATATTAGCTTTCTGTACATTCTAGTGATGGTCAAAATTCTTGAGACCTTGTAGACAAGTCTTCGTGATTCTTTGGAAAATCATAAGCCCATATTTTTAGAATCCAAAAATTTTGCACCTAGTTCACATAATGGCTTTGATTTTGTTTTAGTATTGATGGTTCTCAGTATAATGTACATTTGGACATCTAAGAATAGTGTAGGTGCTCTCCATTTTAAAAAAAACTGCTAACATCATTCTTAAAATGACTAATGAAAATCAGCTCTCAGAATCATCCTTTTACATATAGATTCAATAATTCGGGAGGTGGGATGAGAAAGGGAAAGACAAAGAAAAATTCATAAATAATGTTTTAGACCAAAAGAAACTCTAGCAGAATTATATTTAATATAATCAATTAAACTGTAATCCATTTAAAACATACCTTCTTTTATAGCCCTAAAAGTTTTACTGTTATCATTTTACATTTCATGCTTATTCTGCAAAAGTGATAGCTGTCATAGTATGGAAAAGTCTCATAATATAAACCTGGGTTGTATGGGTTTTGGCCTGCAAATTAAACAGTGGGAAATGAAATAACTGTAGTGACATCCTTTTCCATTTTACATATGAGGAGTTTGCTTTATTTACCCATCCAAATTCTCTCGCTCTGTGTTATGTGTGTGTGTGTGTGTGTGTGTGTGTGTGTGTGTGTATGCAATTATTGCAAATATGTCTATTTTATACTAATCAGTACCTTATTCTGAATCCAGCACTAAACACAAAGACAATTGTTTATTAGTTTGGCATGGAAAAGAAGATTTTACACTAAAGTTTTAGAGTATTCATTTAATGCATTGTTTTAGTGTATTAAAGTTAATCTTACTGGGATAGTGCTTTTAGGATTTTTATGTGTATGATACTATTTGGTCCTTTAAAAATTGGATGATCATTTGTTTTTGGATTTTAGATACACAAATCTAAATATTATTTTTGAATAGTATATTATAATATAGTAATATAACCAAAGGAGAGAGCCTCATATAATCCTGGTCCTTTTGTGAACCATGTTGAATGCTTTCTTGAAGAGCAATTTACATTTACAAATATGCTGTGATATAAAAGTCTCAATGGACTTTCTGCATTCAAGGTGACCAATTATGAGTTTTTCCTCCCCCCTCTTTTGTATTACTGTGGAAAAGTAAGGTCCATCAGTTGTAATGAGACCCAGAACAGTGTAGATGTCAGTTTAGTGGCAGAGTTCAACATTTCACATTGCCTGGTCCCTGTCACTCTATTGAATTAGATTGATTATGGTAGATTGCAGGGGGCACTAACTGAACCTCATGGGAATGGATGAAAAGTATAGAGAATCTTGGCAGGCACCATGCTATGAGGACCCTTCACCTCTTCACAGCTGTTGGTGCTAGCCCATTGCTAATAGTGTCCATAGGACTGTAAAGAAACACTATGGGCCATCTAATTTACAGACCTAGTAACTGGCTACTGTTGAGTCAGTAATGACCTCAATTCTCTTATTGACAAAAAGATGAAGTATTATTTGTTTTCTCTGACCTTTTAAACATGACAAAAGCTATACAGCTTTCTTCTTTCTCTCCCCCACTCCTGAAAATCAAAGTTCCTCTCTATAAAAGTTTTCACTGACATAGGCTTTGATATGCAGGAACATTACTCCATAATAGTCTCCCAAAATAAGATGCATCGTATGAAATAAAATAGCTGTTATTAGTCATTTCTAAAATGCTTCTGATCTCACTCTTTCTTTAACAGCTTTCTAAAGAACGTGAACGTCTTCAGGCAATGATGACCCACTTGCACATGCGACCTTCGGAGCCCAAGCCATCTCCAAAACCTGTAAGTGCATATTGCTTTATAAACAGTAAATAGGTCTACAAAATGTAACAGACTAAGAAAATGAGCAATTTATCGACAGTTGGAAAACAATAATATGGCAATAAAATGAAGGTAAAATGCAATCGCTTGTCAAATTGCATGTTTCTTTAAAAGTAATGCTATCTTTTACAAAATCTGTCCAATCTATGCCATGGGGACACTAAACAAAGTACACCTGTAAGTGCACAAATGACTCCCTTTCTGCTGAAGCTAGAAAGAATATCATTTTTGAAGTAGACTCACAAATATTAAAAAGAAAGCTGTTTTGAAAGACCTGAAGTTCGGTTGACTCAGAAGTAGTAAAGAAAAAGGCTATATAAATACATGGGTTAGTGTTGTAGTTTACCCTATCATTTAAAATATCCATCAGACTAGGCATTGCATTTTGCAATATATTTGTCATTGGTGAGAATCAAATTGTTCGTCTGATATCATCAATGCCACAATGAGTATCTACTCCACTTTTGACAAAGATGTGAGTTACTGATATATCACTGTCTGTTTCTGAATTAGAACTAATAATGGAATAAACTATGGAACCTTTTTCAACAGCCTTCTAATATATTTGCAGATTATATATACATCTCAGTGTAAGTATGTCAAGCTACACTGCTTGCGTCATATAATTCGATAAAAATTAATTCTAGTGAGACCTCATTGGAATACTGTGTCCATTTCTGATCACTATGATACAAAAAAGATGTCCCTTCCAGACTTATGATTCTATGTTCTATGTAATCAATAATCTTTGAAAAAACTAGAGTAAAACAGCATATAAGTAAATCCCAACCCCCCAAGAGGAGTATTTCTACATTTGTTAAATTAACCCAATCACTAATTAATGTTAAGGCCACAGCATCATAATACAATTTCAAATTCGGTACCTTGAGTCCACCTCTCTCACGAATATCTTGTATAATTTTAAGCTTTACTCTTGGTTTTTTCCCCGCCCAGATAAATTTATTGATACCTTTCTGCCATTCATTTAAATTGACCTCATTCTTTAAGATAGGTATCATTTGAAATAAGAAAAGGAATTTAGGCAGGACATTCATTTTAATCGCCGCAATTCTTCCCAAAAGAGATAATTGCAACTTCTCCCAATTTTTCAAGTCTCTTTGTATCCTGACCCACAACCTTTCATAATTATTTTTATACAATTTTACATTAGAGACAGATAAAGTATCCCCCAAATATTTTACCTTATCAACAACCTCAAAATCTGTCAGATTAACCAAAATCTGCTTATCCATATTAGTCATATTTTTGGGTAATATTTTAGTCTTATTGTTATTAATTTTAAAACCCGAAACCCGTCCATATTGATATATCAATTGTAATAACTCTATTACGGAGTGAGTAAGTTGGGACAGGGTAACCACCAAGTCATCTGCAAAAGCTCTTAGTTTGTATTCTTTTTTGTTAACTTCTATTCCTTTTATTTGCTGTGATTCTCGAATTTTAATCAACAATATTTCCAAAGTTAAAACAAACAGCAAAGGTGACAATGGACATCCCTGTCTAGTCCCCTTTTCTATTATAAAAACCTCTGACAAGCCCCCATTAACTATAAGTTGTGCCGTTTGTTTTTGATGAATAGCACCAAGAGCTTGTGAAATTTTTTCTCCAAAGTTCATTTTATCGATTAGTCTTAACATAAATTGCCAATTCAATTGGTCAAAAGCTTTCTCAGCATCTAAAAATATCAATCCCGCAGAGACTTGATTATTTTTATCTAGATATTCTAATAAGTTAATAATTTGTCTGACATTATTCTTCATATACCTTCCAGTTATAAAACCCGTTTGATCCTTATGTATAATCTGACACAAAACCCTCATGAGCCTATTAGCTAATATTTTTGCAAAAACCTTATAATCTACATTTAAAAGAGATATAGGTCTATAATTCTTTGGTAAAGTAAGATCTTGATCTTCTTTTGGAATTAACGATATAAAGGCTCTGCCCCCTGACTGGGGAATCTCTAAACCCTGTAATATATTATTAAAAAGCTGTCTTAAAGGTTGAATCATCTCTTGTACCAAAGTTTTATAATAAATAGATGTCAAACCATCCGTACCCGGTGCTTTACCTAATTTTAGTTCTTTAATCACTGTCTCAATTTCCTCACTAGTAATTGGACTATTAATTTCTTGTTTCTGATCTTCTGTTAATTTAGGGAAGTTGGCTTCATTTAAATAATTATCTATATCTGAGACCTGTATTTTAGTACTCTTATATAATTTTTGATAATAATCTAAAAAAGATTTCTTAATCAACTCCTTCTGATATACCAATTTACCATTATGATTTATTTTATCTATAATTCTCTGTCTCTGTTGCTTTCTAAGTTGGTAGGCCAACCATCTCCCTGGTTTATTAGCATTACAAAATGTATTTTGTCTCATATACAGTAAGTTAGTTGCAGTTTGACAAGCCATCAACATATTAAATTGTGATTTAAGCAATTTTATAGATTCTTTAACCTTTTCATCTGTAGGATTTGAAATCAAAATTTTTTCTTTTAATTTAATCTCGTCTTCCAAATCCTTACGTTTCTGAATCTGCTTTTGTCTGTGAGTATTATTCATTTGTATCAAGATCCCACGCATGAAGGCTTTACCTGCATCCCATACCATTGACATTGATGTTCCCTTATGCATATTTAAAACAAAATAATCCTTTAAATGCTCCTTTAATTTTTGAACATTCTTTTCTTGTCTAAATAAGTTCTCATTAATCCTCCACGATCTCCTCTCCTCTTTTTCATCTGCCAACTCCATCCAAACTGGACTGTGGTCCGTCAAGGTTCTAGGAAAAATCTTAACATTCTTTACCCTAAAATATAAATCAGTTGTAATAAAAAAAATCAATTCTTGAAAAGGATTGGTGTCTGTCTGAAAAGAAAGTAAAGTCTCTCTCCTCCTGATTGCGTTCCCGCCAGTAATCTCTCAGCTCCCAGTCCTCTTTCAAATCAAAAAAGGCTTTAGGTAGTTTAGCCTGTTTAAAAAAAGTAGAAGATCCTTTTTTGTCTCTTTGTATATCTAACACACCATTCCAATCACCCATTAATATCACAGATCTATAATCCAACAAAGTTAATTTCTGATGTAACAATCTGTAAAATTGTTCCTGTTGTTGGTTTGGTGCATACAACCCCACTATAAGTATTTTCTTCCCATATAAACCAACCTCAATCATAACATATCTCCCTTGAAGATCAGATTCTACCAAACAGGCTGATAAATTTTGCTTAACATAAATGACTACTCCCCCTTTTTTCCCAGGAGCAGAAGATACAAAATGAGATCCCAAACGAGCATTGGCTAAATGTTTTTGGTCTTTAGATAAAATATGTGTTTCCTGCAAACAAATAATATCATTATTATGTTGCTTTAAGTAATGAAAGATTTTCTTTCTCTTTTGGGGGGAATTAAGGCTATTAGCATTCCAGGTCAGGAGCTTTATCATCTCCCTTAACCAAGAGCCTGGAGAAGACTGCTTGAAGATCTGCCATAGAAGAATATGCTGCAGAACTCTTGGGTCTTGCTCCTCCCACTGGCAACGAAGCAATTTCTTGAAGAGATTCTTTAACTTCTTTCTTCTGTTGTTCCTTTTCCTTGCGTCTATGTGCTGCACGGGTCATTCTTTGCTCTTTGATCTCTGTTTGTCGCGACCACTCCACCTGTGGCTTTCCAGCAACCATCACACCTTGTCCTTCAGACTGTTGTTCCACCTCTTTACCATCCAAAGCTTTCTGCATCATAAATGATGGTGAGCCTGGTCCCAGGACCGAACTGTAAAACTCCTTTGCTTTAGTAAATGTATTGAGTCTGTAACGCGTCCCCGCATGGCTCACAACAATACTCGTCGGAATCTCCCATCTGAATGGCATCATTCTTGTTTTAAGTTCATTAGCTAGAAAAGCAAAATCTTTTCTCTTTCTTAAAATTTTAGATGGGATCTCCTTTAAGATAATGACATCTTGAGCAGCAATCTGAAACCTCTTATTATAGAAAGCTTGTATAATTTCATTACGCAGAGATCTCTTTGCAAAATAAATCACCACATCTCTTGGTAAATTCTTCTGTTTTGCGACCCAGGAATTAACTCTGTAAACTTTTTCCACTTCTCTAAGTATTCCATCTTTCTCCCTATTCAGAATAACAGCAAAGTCATTTACCACAATTTCTGCCAGATCTTGTTGCATATCCTCTTTCAGACCCCTGATTCTTAAAGCGTATTCCATTTCCCTATACTGAGACATAACAATATCATCTTGTGAAATTTCCATCTTTTTTTCCATGCCTTCAAATTTATCTTCCAGGGTATCAACCTTTTCTTCAACCTCTTCAACCCTTGAATCAAGCTTCTCAACCACAGAAGCCAGTCCTGATAGAGCCATAACTATATCTTGCCTCAGAATAGTGTTATTCTGCTCTAACAGATTCTTCATTTCTCCTCTGATTTGAGTTTTATTCTGATCTAAAAGGTCCTTCATTTCCTCTCTGATTTGAGATACAGCATTTCCCATTATATCTTTCATGTCTTGTACAGATAATACTGGCAGAGGAGGAGAAGATGGTGGTGTAACTTTAGGTTGTTGTACCGGTGTAGCTTTAGGTTGTTGTACTGGTAAGATCGCAGGGGAAGAAGCCACCTTAGGAACTGTAGAAGCTGCTTGCCTCTTTGAAGCCATTTTTTAAAAAAGGAAAAATCTTATTTCCTCTTCTTCCTTCTTAAAAAAATACAGTAAAAAATCCTCTAGAAAATAAAAAGCAAAGGAGAGTTTAAAAGCTATTTCAAAAACACAAAACCACCTTCTTAAAAAAAGGTTTAAAAAGTTTAAATGGAAAAAATTAAATAGTCCATAACATTCCGTTTGACTCGCTTTCTTCCGAGAAAAAAAAAAAGCACTTTCAAATCGCTATTTTACTTTCACTCTCCACACAAGCAAAAAACAAAGAAAAAGAAAAGAAAATCAGCCTAAACTAAAAAGTAAATAAAAAATCAATAAGTCCAATCCTTTATCCAGCTCTGTCCGCTTTTAAAAATCACTCACCCGGTCCTTTTAAACATGCGGAGATGGTAGCGGCGTTTCGCTTTGTTCCCGAAGGAACAGAGACAGCTGGGAAGCGGAGGCAACCCGAACTCCAAGGGAGCTCTCTTTCTACCCCCCAGAAAAAAAAATCCTGGGGGGTTTAAGAGGCTCTACCTCTATTCGGGTGATTCTCTACCCCTTCCCTTCACCCGGGAGGGGGATTTCGAGCCGCGGGACAGCTGATCTCTGCTGTGCTCCGCGGTTCTCACGCCGTCCCAGGAGGACGGCTACAATGTAGCCGCCATCATCGACGCTATCCACCGGAAGTTCCAAAATATTATAACTATTGTAAATATGTGGGGAAGTTGGTTTGGAGAATTGAAAAAAAAAGTCTAGTATCCCCAATCTTACAAGAGTTGAAATAGGGAGGAAACAGACATCTCAGACTACATTGCTGGAACCAAGCCCTGCCAGGCAAAGATCGCTAGAAGAAATGGCACAAAAAGATAGGGCAAACTCATTTAGAGACTTGCAGCAAATGTTGCAATCAATGCAAGAGTTAATGTGCAAGAATCATGAAGATCTAAAAACAGAAATAGGGGAAGTAAGGAACGATACAGTGGAACTTAAGGATAAAATCAAGTCCATAGATGGGAAACTTGAATCCTTTCACCAGCAAATTATGAAAAACGAACAAAAACTATCAGAAATGGAGGAAAGGATGGACAAAGAAGAGCAGAGAGTAGATGAAATGAATGAGTTCAAGCTAACAAAGAATTAGAAGCTACAGTTATTTCCCTGGAACTTGAGAAGGCTGCTCACTATTTACAGTTCCAAAATGTAGGAGAGATGAAAGGTAAAGATCTCCCAGTAATAATGTCAGATATACTAGCGGGAGCTCTGGGGTCCAGCAGAGAGGAGATGGCCAGTGAGATAGATGAGACTTAAAGAATACAGACAAATTATGCAAGAGGGCACAATCTTCCCAGAGAAGTACACATTAGATTTACCAAGAAATCAATTAGGGATGAAATTCTCTTCAGGTTCAGAGATGACTCATTGGAATACTGAGATAAACAGCTGATTGTAAATGTGGAGAGAGTAGAAAAAGAACCAGAGGAACAATACCTGATACATTCCTAAAAATGGCAGATGAGCTCAATATTCAGGAGAGAAAGGAATTTAGGGAAAAAACAATTTACCTTCTACTCTGGATGTCATCAATCATGGTCTAGAATTAATATGGTGTGGATGTCAACTGACTTAAATTTAGAAGTAGAGGAGATTGTAATCGATACGAACTCCTGGGCTGACCATAATCCGATTAGAATTAGATGGAAAGGGCAAAAAAATATGAAGAGATGGACTCTGAAAAGAGCAATCCTAAAACACAAAGAATTCAAATTGAAATTGGAAGAACAATTGGACCTGTTTTTTAAGACAAATAAGAAGGAAGATACGAATTGCCAAAACTTATGGGATACAGCCAAAGCCTACATGAGAGGCGTTGCAATTTCTTACATGGCCAGGGAATACAAAATCAAAACACAAAGACACTTAGAAGAAGAATTAAGTAGAGTTGAGGAAAACTTGCAAAAGGAACCACAAAGACCCGATTTGAAACAACAGACTTAATTAAGCATGCGATGAATATTATTGGGAAAGAAGAATTGGGACAGCAGATAAAACGTACTAAACAAAATTGAAAATGCCAATAAACCAGGGAGATGGCTGGCTTACAAAATTAAAAAACACAACAACAAGCAGAGGATTACTAAATTTTATAATGCAGAAGGTGATATGGTGTACCAGAATGAAGGAAAGAAATTAGTGGCATATGAGTTCTACAAGAGTTTATACAAAGATGATAAATGGATAAATAATTATGACATTGTACAGTATTTACAATCAGCTGATCTACCGAAGGTGCTAGAAGAATTTAAAATTCTGCTGAACAAAGCGATAACACTTTTAGAACTCTTGGAGGCAATCAAGAAACAAAAAAATAATAAAGCACCTGGGCCACATGGTATATCTGTAGAAATGTATAAAATCGCACAAGAATCTCTAAGCCCAATGCTGTTGGATCTATTCAATGAGGTTCTAACAAAAGCTAAAATACCAGCCTCATGGGAAGAAGCTCTCCTCACTTTGATTCCTAAGGAAAATTCAGACCTGGCCCATATTAAGAACTATAGACCCATTTCTTTATTAAATTCAGATTATAAGATTTTCATGGCTATAATGAAGCAAAGACTTGAAAGATTTTTAGCGGATTTTATACATTCTAATCAAAATGGCTTTTTATCTAAAAGATACATAAGAAATAATGTCAGGATTGTTTTGGACATATTGGAGTATTATGAAGTACATAACAAAAAGCAAATGGGTTTAATTTTTCTTGATGCACAAAAAGCATTTGACAGTGTGAAATGGGATTTTATGTTCAACCAATTATTGTATATGTATTTTGGGGAAAACGTTTTAAATATGTTTAAATCAGTTTATTCTAAACAGGCAGCAAAAATAATAATTAATGGAGAAATGACCGACAGCTTTCAAATTCAAAAAGGCATGAGGCAAGGTTGTCCATTATCACCACTGTTGTTTATATTATCTCTTGAGGTATTAATCAGAGTAATTCGGCAAGATGAACAGATTAAAGGTCTAGAGATCAAGAAAGAAACGTTTAAAACACAAGCTTTTGCGGACGATTTAGTTTTTATAATCGAAGAACCATTACAATCAGGGATAAGATTGATGGAAATACTGAGTAAATATGGGGAAATAGCAGGCCTGAAGATAAACAAAGAAAAAACTAAAATGCTCATCAAAAATATGACTAAAATACAGAAAAATGAATTGGTTGACAGAATAGGTATTCAAATCACGAACAAAATAAGATATCTAGGGATACAACTAACTGCTAGATGTGTTACACTCAAAAGAGATAACTATGATAAGTTAATTGACAGATTAAGAAGGATTTAGATATTTGGACCAACCTGCAGCTCTCCCTTATGGGCAGAATTGTGGTAATTAAAATGAATGTGTTAACGAAAATTTTAGTTTTGTTCCAATGTATACCCATAAAATTGGACAAGAAATTTTTTCAAAACCTTAACAAAATTATTCTCAAATTCATTTGGCGAGGCAAAAGAGCAAGGATTAAATTAAAATTACTGCAGGATTCAAAGGAAAGGGGGGGATTTGGCCTCCCTGACCTGGAAAAATATTATCAGACCATAGTATTATTATGGGTAAGGGATTGGATATTACTAAAGAACAGGAGATTATTATGTCTGGAAAGTCATGACTTCCAAATAGGATGGCACGCTATGTTAAGGGATCATAAATATAACACACACAAATATTTCTGGAGGCATTATATCAGACAAGCTCTAATTGATGTATGGGTTAAAATCTGGCAAGCAAATTATACTCAAGTCCCTAACTGGATCTCATCGTTAGAAATGCATGTACATCCAAAGTTTATCCAACTAGGAAAGATTATAACATATAAAAATGTTCTAGACGAGAGAGGGGAATTGAAACCCAGGAAAATTCTTCAAGACGAAGGGATAGAATTAGAATGGTGGGCATACCTTCAATTACAGGCGAGATATTGGAAAGATAAAAAAGAGTTAGGCATAAAATTAGAACCGATAGGGCTGGATAAAATATTATTAGGTACGGAGGATAAAATGATTAAAAAACTATATCATTGTTAGATCAGGCAATGTATGAGGAACAGATAAAAGAGACCATGTTAAAGTGGAGTAGGGATTTTGATCTCAATTTTGATCTGCACATCTGGCAAGAACTATGGGTAAGAAATAGGAAACTCACTCTGGCCACCTCCTACAAAGAAAATCTCTACAAAATGTTCTATAGATGGCATCTCCCACCCATAAGATTAGTTAGAATGGGTTAAAATGCTTCTTCCAAATGTTGGAAATGTAAATTGGCAACTGGGACATACTATCATATGTGGTGGGAGTGCCCACGAGCCCGTGATTTTTGGAATAAGGTTAAAAAATGGCTGGAAGAAATTTTAATGCTAGTGGTAGAGTTAAAACCAGAACTCTTTTTACTAGGTATAACCACACAGAAATATGACAAAGGGGTATTCTATTTGATGTTACACATTCTCATGGCTGCTAGATTGGTATATGCTCAAAACTGGAGGAATAAAGGAATTCCAACAGAAGAAGAGATTTTATATAAAATTTTATCGTGTGCTGAAATGGATAGGCTCACAATGGAAATGAAGGATAAGACAGAATCAGACTACTTTGAAATCTGGGACAAATTTTATTACTGGTGTGAATTAAGGAGAACTGCTCGGGCTTCAAGCTAGTGTTAAGACAGAAATACATATAACTGTATATATAATTGTATTGTATAGAAGAATAAGTTTATTTAGAGATTAAGAACGATGTAGTAATTATATGTATTAAGAGGAACAAATTGTTTGGAATATTTATTCTGGAATGTCACGTTATGTCCATTTTTGTCTTAACTGTATTATAAATAAAAAACTTTTTTAAAAAAAGAGAAATGGGAGACACTAGAGCTAAATTTCATGTGTTGTTTCAAAGGGTCTGAATAATTGTGCCAATGAGATATTTTTAAAATAAATTTACAGACATTTCTAAACTTCTGTTTTCACTTTGTCAATATGGACTACTGAGTGTATATTAATAAGAACAAATATTATTTTCAACAACTGTAGAATCAGGCTGCAGCATACCAAAATTGACAAAAGTGAAGGGGGTCTGAATACTTTCTGAATGTACTGTATGTATGTGGGTCTTAAACATTTGTGTTGTTTTCCATAATTGACTGTTCGTTGCTTTAAGTATAAGCTTGCACTATAGTACTAAATATGTGTGCTTTTACATTTTTTTCAAATGATTGCTTTTGTTAGTTTTTAGTATCTTCACTTGGCTCCCAAATATTACTTAACATTGTAGAAAATGCATGGAAAATATTTTTGCATTATAGAATTATTTTAATGTCAGTGAATTCATTCCAAATTTTAGAACTATCCCATATTTACTGTTTTGACTCTCATTATAATCAAGTTATTCTATTGTTTTCTATAGTATAAGATAGATATTCACATGTTAGAGTAATTGTCTCATAAATCCATCAGAATCTGCAGCTTGTTCTTTTCCAATTAATTATTCAATCAGTAATTTTTTTTAAAACTCCAGCAGCATGGTTACATCTACACTAATAAAGAATTTTCAGCCTATAATCCAAAACAGAATTTGAATGAATAATGTAATTGAAGTATTACATTACATAAACCACACATGAAAGAATTGCTAATTGTGTTTGATGGTTGGCAATTAATACAGAATCTTAGATGAGCAATTTAAAGTGAAAGCACAGTTTAAAGTTCCCTTTGGAACTAGAGATATCTGAAGTAGTGAACTAATACTGTTGTCAAATTGGTTTGAGAGAAAAGTGGTCAATACCACACACAAAAAAAACCCTAAAATTTATACACTGTACAAAAGAAGCTTCAAAATTAATATGATAATAGAGATTTATGGTCTCATGTGCAGTGGTTCAGTTAAGATGGCCCACACATTTGATAAATATTAATAGCATGAATTTATTACCAAGGAGAAATGAGCTCTGTTGGTTCATCACTGCACCCTTAACAGCTATCAGTACATGAACACAAGGTGCAACCGCAGTGTCTATTATATGACCCCATTTACTCTCTGAATAGTACTTCATTAAATGGTACCTTTTGGCCATGCTATGGATGGATGAAAATCAAAGTTATCAAAGCTGTGAGTCCAGAATAATGAGTTTTACCCAACCTTGAATATATTCAGATGAGCTGAGGTGGCTAAGTGATCATACTAGGTTTTACATGCTTTTCTTTAATTAATAATAAATTCTATTTTACCAGCTCACAGTTGCATGCCTACAAATATGTCATGCTTATTATTGGTGGCTAGAAGAATAACTTACCGTAACACTGTAAACATAGAGGTTGACATATATGCTAGCCCTAGAATTTCCAAACCTGTCTGTGCTTTATCAACAGGTTTGCAGCATGTACAATCTTCCCATAGAACTTTATTTTATTTTCATTGTGATTAAAAAATTGGGATGGGAAATAGTGGAATATCAATTTAGAGTAAATGTGTATGTATGTGTTTAGAATTTGTAGTAGTATATGTAGTACATTACTACTTTGCTATGTAGTAGCAAGAACAATTCTTATTGCTTTGATTTATACACTTACACAAAATCAAAGGTTCTTTTGTACCTCTTGGACAGACTAAAACATTTCACCAGTGTACTGAAGACAGCAGTGAGCAAAACTATTCTATTTTCCTTCCTCCCTCTACCCCATATGTATTTAACAAAGAAAAACAGTTTGTGACTTATAAGAAACAGATGCACTCGTGATGCCTTGAGGGTGCCAGTCGTTATTATTAGACTGCTAATGCTCTTCTGCTGGCTGCTGCCCATGAAAGCAGAACAATTAGCTGGCATATGTTAATTTTTGTTTCCCTAACAAATCTCTCTACTGACTAGACGTGTAAAACAAATCCACAAAGAAAGATCAATTAATGTTGTATGCCATTGAAAAGCAGTCTATCTTAAGTGTATTTGGGCTCTGAAAAGCAGGTATTACTAGAGTATGACTAAAAACCAAATCATCTCTGTTTAGTCCATCAAGGCACACCTACTGCCCAGCTTCTATTCATTTCAGTGCTAGATAATGCATGAGATAATATCCCTATAGACAGTGCTCTTTCTATAATTTCAACAAGCCATCTTTCAGTTCTACGTATTGAAAGTTACTATAGAATTATTGTAGCTTTGATGGGTATCAACCAAGGATAAGGCAGAAATTGTTTGGTTACTGACATGATTATCCATTTTGCTAATTGGATGCTATTTATGACAAAAGATGTATAGTAAATATGACAGAGTTAATATGCATTTTTGATAATGAGTAGCAAGGCTTTTCTTGCTGAGGGGTGTAATGAAGGGCACACTGTTAAACAGCTTGCATATATTTTCACCTTCTTTCTTTTTTTCTCCCCACTGTGACATCCTCTTTCTAGGGTACATCAGCCATAAGTGACACTGTAATCATAAATTGAAAATGATACTTCCAGAGGAATTGGCAAACTTGACATTTCATTATATTTGTTAACACATGCCACAAATGATTGTTAGTGAAGAAATTCCATTTCCCTCTCTCCATCTCCAATCAGATTTAATTTGAAAATTTTCAGCCTCCTCTGGCTAATTTGCAATTAAGACAATTTTGTTTGAATATGTAGTAATGTCATTACCATTCCACAAAATTAGCAAGGAGACTAAAGGTCAGTGTAAAATTTTCCAGCTGGCTGGAGCCTCTCAGCTGAGATTTGGGATTGAAGAAAGGAAATCCAGCAGCTTCACAATAGTCACTTTGGCCAAAATTACAAGCACCTCTGTGTTCTCATCCTGGGGCTTCAACCGGTGACTAGCCTGCCCTGAAAAAGAACCTGTCAATAATAAACTACAGGATACTTTTACAGGGGTGGACTGTTAGTCAAGTCTAGTAGGACTAGCAGAATAGTCCCGAATAACATTACTGCAGATTAGAGTATCCCTTAATTATAGTCCTTATGATGCAGTTTCATGCTGTAATTAGCTGAGCTTGGCTTTTATCTTTTGCAGCTTATTAGTGGCTACACAACCATAGAAAGATTCTTTTCTCATCCATCAAACCATTTAAATACTTCTTTCTGACTTTTTTTTCTTCATGTATCTTCCTCTGGCTTCCTTCCTGGACTTCTGTAGTTAAATCTGGTGTCCAGTGTCACCATGTCAAAGAACATCTTGGAGACATCCCCGCAGAGTTTACCTCAAACACCTACTACTCCAACAGCCCCAGTTACTCCAATTACCCAGGGACCCTCAGTTATCACCTCAGCCAGCGTACCCAGTGTGGGAGCCATTCGAAGGCGACATTCAGATAAATACAACATTCCCATGTCATCAGGTAAGCTCCTGTGTTTTAATATCTTAAATATCCATAGAGGCATTTAGAGAACAAGATCTGGAAAGTCCAAGAAATGCTTTATTTTATTTAATACATAAAATCATGCTTAGTAACTGAACATCTATCTATATATAATTTCAGTGGAGAGTTTGCAGGTTTATCAATAATCTTTGAAGGAAAATGATTACAGAGTTTGCTGACTGATTTTTAAATAGCTGTTATGACAATGATAGGGTTGGAATGAAGGTAGGAAACATGCCATGTCACATAAGAATATACTCTGATTAATACATAAAAAATGCCCCATGTTGGTAGTGAATGCTAATTTCAATGCAAATATTTCACAAATGTAAGTCAAGATGTTCTGAAGTACAGCTAACACTTTTCATCAGTGCCATGGGTTAAGCCTGTTCACACTAATAACACCAAATATTTCCATTTTTTAAACAGAAATTGCCCCAAACTATGAGTTTTATAAAAATGCAGATGTCAGACCGCCGTTTACTTATGCAACTCTCATAAGGCAGGTAAGGTGAAAGAGAAGTAACTTTTACTGATTACATTAGAACATATGAAGGTTTGCTAGAGAACAGAGTACTGACTAAGCTTGTTAAGAAACCATTATTTTGTATCAATCTGTATCTTATCTCTCTCATTTCAGGCTATCATGGAATCAACTGACAGGCAGTTAACACTCAATGAAATTTATAGCTGGTTTACACGGACATTTGCCTATTTCAGGCGCAATGCAGCCACTTGGAAGGTAATGTTTTTCTGTGTGTGTGTGTCTATGAAAGAGAATGTGTATATCAGTGCCAGCTGTTTTAAAAGAATGTCTAGGCAAGTCCCTTATGATAGCACCAGGAACATTTATTTACATGACATAAGCAGATTAGTATCTGCTTCCCCTCTTTTTAACCTGCCTCTTGAATGGAATGAATTCCCTCTTTCAAAATGACAAGTGAAAGAATAATTTTACCTCTGATATAGTTTTCTAATTTGGTGCAATTAATAGCTGAGGCTTGGCAGAGAAATGAGGGCCTGACACACTAATTACAGTGTGAGCACTCAATCATCAACACCTTTCTTAGTCGCACCATATTACTTTTTCTCTTGCATATTATTGGCTAATTAGTTTGAAAAATGTCTGTTTGCCTTGTGCAACAAATGGAGAGTGTAGGTTTTGTCTTGGTCTGTGCCTTTTGTACACATCATACCTCATCATACAGACTGAAGCTGCCACAGGACTGAGGGCCATGGCTACTCAGCTGGAACTAAAAGAAAAGAAAGTGAATATTATCCTGTCAGGCTATAAATGTAGTTTATTTACTTAGACAAAAGAGTTCATCCATATCCCTGTCCAAACAACTTTATTGTCTGGATCCTACTACAAGGATCAAAAAAAGGAGAAGAAGAATGGGGGGGGGCGGTGTTGTCTGATTCTCTTTTGGGGGAAAGAGCAATGTCTTGAAAGATAAGAGTGCTCAGCACAGATGAAGCTGACGTTTTATTTTCATTTCAAAAAGCAGTCAGAAACATCAATTAGCCATAAGCAATTTGGTACAAAAGAGAGAAATTGTTTGTAACTCAGAAAAATAGAAGTAGCAAAGCACTCATCAGCATACTAAAATTTTAGTCTGTGAGATATGCCAAAATGAATTAATTTGGATTTAAAATGCAAATTTACCTAGCAAGTGATTGCAGATATATGAGTATGAGATTCAAAAAAGCTTTTAACTTACAAAATGCTTAGATGATATTAGTTGTTACATTATGATATTACAATTTTTTAAATGAGGATAACTATTCTGTTTATTATTTGGATAATATATTTTGTATAAAGAAAATATATAAAACATGTTTTTCCGGTCTTTTTTATAAGTAATATTTATATTTTACATACATTTTTTGTTATTTATTAAAGAATGTAGTGAATACTCCATCATTTGATTTACTGAAAGAAATTTTAAAAGAAATGAAAGGTGATTTAATATCTTAGCTTGGTCTCATCTCCACAGCTCGGGGATCCAGCAAAACCCATTCTGAACAGCTTATTAGTTCTAACTATATCGCATGCATAATAAAACTGCTCATTTGCTCATTAATATTAAAATTATCATATTCAGAGCCATGGGCATTAAGATCAATCAAATCCTTGGATTTCAGGTCAGATGCTATTTTACTATCTGCTTATGCTTCCTTTAAAAAAAAAAAAGAATTCTTCTTTTAAAGCCAGCCAGAAGCATATCTTTGTGCAAATAGAAAGAAATCTTCATCAAAATTACTTTGTTTTATATTCGTAAAATAAGAATTAGGTCATTACTTGGCTGTACTTGATGGCTATATGCCAGTTTACTTTAACAGAAAGAAATATTTGCTGAAACCTGGAATCTACTTTTTGGGGAAACAGTTCTCTGCAAATTCCTCAGTCTGCTTATTTATTGATTGACATTATTTTTAAAATTTCAGAATGATATAATTTAAATTTTAAAATATAAATTGTTGTATAGAAAGCTACCACCCATTACATACAATCATTTCAAGTATTTTCTCATTCAAAGGCTTACACTAGCATATTTCACTCTGTTATACTACATAATATTTTTAAAAGTTTATTGAGAAAATCTTCTGTTAAAAAAAATCTAAGACATCCTATTATACAAGCACTTCAACTTAGATATGTCATCTAATAATACAGAATAAACAAAATCAGTCATTTCTTTATTATAGGGATGAAAAGAATGCCTTTGAGCTTATTTGCATAGAGCTTTGTGCAAAATTAACACTTGTCACTATAGCCTTTTTAGCATTTTAATACCTCAAGCAAGACTGGTTCCTTTGGACATTTCAACCATCCCCAAATGCTTGATCAGGGACACAACAGAGCTGACCTAATTGTTCTGGCATTTTCAAAGATACTATAATTTGTACAGATATTGCAATTTAGACCAGTTCAGTGAAAGGAAGGGTTTGACACAGCTATTATTAAAATAGCCTGGAAGGCTCTGCTATCACAAAGTTCAAACTGCAGATTCTAATAATTTGTGTGTCGGGGGGGGGGGGACAGGGTGTTACAGTATTTTATGTATTGAATTCCACACTCAAACTATATTCTTTCTCTCTCTCTCTCTCTCTCTCTCTCTCTCTCTCTCTCTCTCTCTTTCTGCTATGATTTAGAGAAAGAAGATTAAGTAATGGCATTGGCAGCTTTCTTAAATTGCATTAATTTTACTACCTCTCTTTCCCCACCCCTATTTCTTTTGTGTCTGATTTAGAATGCGGTACGACATAATCTTAGCCTACACAAGTGTTTTGTTCGAGTAGAAAATGTTAAAGGAGCAGTATGGACAGTGGATGAAGTAGAGTATCAAAAGAGAAGGTCACAAAAGATAACAGGGTATGTGTGAGGTTTGGAGGATGGGTCTCCACTTTCATTTTTCAGCTGAATTGTTTTGTTATGCTTCATTCCAAATGGTGCATATGAATGTCATAGTTTCCACACTCAAACATATGGTTATGTTGCTACATTGATCTAGTGTAAATTCTCACTAGATTTTCCAGATCATCTTTGTTCTGCTTTTCCAGCAAAATCCTAGGCTGATTTACTTGAAAATCTAGTTCAGCTGGGCTTATTCCCAGGGAAGTTTACATGATATTGCAACTGGAATATGCCATATAGCTTGGGACAAAAGAAAACTGTTACACATTGTAGGGACCTCTTATTTTCAATGTGAATTTAGGCTTTTTTCATAGCTTTATTATTGTAAATCCATATGTTAGAAATGTATTTTCCCTATATTAAAACTGCCTCACAGGACATGTATTCCCCATATGGTATCTCTTGATATTGGCTTCTTTTTATACTAAACATTTGAACAAAGTCACAAGTCATTCAAGAAGACTTGGTTCTTTCTGTTGGCTTGTGGGCCAACAGGGGACCATCACATTGAAGATGGTTGATGGATTAAGAGAAATCCCAGCTCCCTATTTTTTAATTGTAATGTTACTAATTCTAATAAACAAAAATTAAAAATATTTATTTAAATCATAAGTTATTAATCGCAAAAATTACCTTCTTTCTCTGGGCAATATTTATAGAAAGGTCTTGCAGAATAATATTTGCATTGTGTACTGTTGTTTGCATCTTAAATGTAGAAACATCTAAGTTTATTCATCTATATTAATTTGATATAATTAAATTACAGTTTATAGACTGCATGTGTAAGTATATAAAAAAGCTAATCCATTGACGGAAAAATTCTTTTTTTCTTTAACCCACCATTTAATGAATTCATTTTTGTGACAAAAGTCAACCACTTTTTCAAACTTTCTGTCTTCCTCCATAAAAAAAAAGATCTGGGCACTCCATGTGGACAAGAGTGTGGGGGGTATTTTATTTTAAAATGGAATCTTACATTGGATAATCACACATTCTGCTGTTGAAATATTGTAAGAGGAGAGAAGGAAAAGGAAGCGATAAAGAGAGGAAAGTTCTGTGACTCAACTCTTAAGTTAAAATCTGTGACAAACATGTAAAAGAGTTTATTTCCTTATGTCCCTACACATCCCTCACACACACAGACAAACACACACATGCACAGTTCAGTCTTGCATGCTTGTTGATAACTACAGTTAGACATTTTTAGCTAACTGAAACTATTATTAACAGATGCCTCTATGGAAGAAATAAAGTGGTGGTTCAAGTATTGATTGGGAACAAGGAAGCTCCACTCTCAGCCACAGAAACTCACTAAATAACTTGGGGCAATTACATTCTTTCAGCCCAATTTACTTCACAAGGCAGGACTTGGGTGCACTTGTTTTTGTTTATTTGTAGAAGAATCAGAGGCAAGAGTGGTATGTATAGCACTTGAGTTAATGGGAAAAGATGGGACTTAAACTAGTAGATAAATAAATGAGTTCATGTTAATTCTGTTCAACAGTGGAGAATCTGTGCACTGTTTAGAACATCCTTTGTTTCACTGGACTTTTCTATAGGAATACCCTGTGAGTCCAATGACAATAGATCATTTAATACTGTAATATTGATCAGTTATTGTGGATTAGTACATTGACTGAATAATCAGTTGAAATTCCATCAATCCTGAGTTCTTTTTCTCTTTGATGTAAAAATTGTTTTGTTTCCATGCTGTATCATTTCTTTCTGTTCTCTGTTTAATGAATACATTTCTCTTTGAAAAAATGTTTATTTTCAGAAGTCCAACGTTAGTGAAAAACATACCCACCAGTTTAGGCTATGGAGCAGCACTTAATGCAAGCTTACAGGTAAACCATTAAACCATTCATTTCTTTATATGCCCACTTCCTTCTGCTTGCAGTGTTTTTTGTATGAAAGATAATTCCATGTGCTAATATTTAGTTGGGCATCTAGGGCATTGTTAATAGGTGGGTTAATCTCCCAAAGATGTTGTATCACCTAGCACAGCAAGAAGTACCTGTTCTAATTCTCTTCATGTTGATGTAAAGAAGCAAGAAGGACACCCTGTGGCAAAATCTGGAACATTCCGTTTTATTGCAGATACTAGATTGATAGAAGTTTTTGCAAATGCATGTGAATATGCATTAATATTTATCCAGGCTGTCATGAATGATTTCATATTATAGTGTTAGAGAACATGGTGCTCATATCAAAAAATTTAAAGTTTAATTGTAAGATATAATTTTTCGTACAGAAAAGGCAAAATATCAGAACTCTTTTCTTTTGAATTAAGTTCTGGTCATTTTTTATTTTTTGATACAGGCTGGCAACAGAAACAAAATGTACATTATATGTTAGGACATAAGGTTTAAGATTAGTATATTTTAGCATCAGAAAGAGTTTGAAGGCAGAAGACATGGTGCATATCAGTGTCAAACATTTTTAGTAGTTCCATTCAGCACTCCTAAGCATGTGTGTGTGTGTGTGTGTGTGTGTGTGTGTGTGTATTGTCAGATACAGAAAAAAAAAACAAATTTTTCTCTAGACATTTGTTTACTTGTATATACCTCAGTATGTATTAAGCACCCTAAGAATGCTATATCATCTCCACACTGCTAGGCTGCACTGGCAGAAAGTAGTTTACCTTTGCTTGGTAATCCCGGATTAATAAACAACACATCCAGTGGCTTACTACAAGCAGCCCATGAAGATCTCAATGGTTCCTTGGAGCACATTGACAGCAATGGAAATAGCAGTCCAGGCTGTTCTCCACAGCCTCACATGTAAGTACTGCTAGCATCTTCCAGTATAGAAAAAAAAAAAAAAAGTCCTGCCTTGCTTAAGAATTTGTCCAGAACAGGTAAGAATGTCTAGAAACTGGCCTAGGGAATAGGCCAATGCTTCCCAAACCTCATTAAATTACCCTAAATTGGGTAAAAGTGGTTTTTCTTTGCATAATAACACATGAACCCTTTACCAGCACAACAAAGACATTTAAATTGACTTAAAGATTGCTACCTATAAAATACATTTGAAAATCTCACAAAGTATTCCTTTTAAGATGAAAATGGCTGAAATTACCAATGATAATTTGTTGAAATGATATAAAGTTCATTCAGTGATATTGATTTTATAATACATGTAGTCCTTGAGTTACAACCATTCATTCAATGACCATTTGAAGTTACAACAGTGCTGAAGAAAAGAATTATTCAAAATTCAATAAGATTTTCTAATAAGCAGTTTTATATAACGAAGGAAAAGGTTTGGGAAGTACTGGAATAGGTGCTTCAATGCATGCTTAAGATTTCCATTGGGCAAATGCTTCTTATTCATTGCATGATAATACAACTTCATTTTTCAAACATGGATTCTTTTCCTAAGTTAAATCTGTAAATTAGCAAAAGAATTCCAATCAGAAATACTTTAATTGTATTTTCAGGTCTGTAATATATGCATTTTACAGAAATACTATTCTTTTAACAAACAAAAACATGCAAATGCAAAGTTTAACTGTTACCCCAAGTTTACATAGAAATTAATAAAGTGTAAGTGTTTTACCTTCTTATAAATCAGTAAATCACTGTAATTACATATTCAACTTTAATTACTGGTGTGTCAGTATTGGCAAGGTTTATATGTTAAATTTTATGCAAGACTACAATTCCTATTAATATTAGGAGCTAACTATATCATTAATTACTCTAAAATCTTTCCCTACTATGTTTTTAATGCAGCTCAGAGAGTGGTACTATTAAATATTGATATATCATGGATTTTAGGAATGTGTATAAAGCCTAAGAAATATCTTGCCTTAGTCACCACTGTCAAAAGTAGCAGTATTTTGTTTAGTAAATAGCAAAACACATACCTTAGAGGTATTGATTTCCTGGTAATCTATATATTAATTAGTGCTATGACATCTAAGTAGACATAGATATAAGTTTGCTGTAGGATTATTTACTTTTAAATATGCAATCATGTCCATAATAATATTGTATTTAATATGTATTCCAATTCCTTTTATTATTATTTTTTATCTCTAGCATATTATGTTCAATATTTATTATATGTGCAATGCTGAAATAGTAATTGCAAGCCACTATATTCCCTATATTTTCAAGGTATATATTTTCATTTGCCTTTATAAATTTTAAGTTTTATATTTTGTTTCCTGATTTGCCTTTTTATATAAGTATATTAAGTTAACAGATATATTTTACACTTTTAAGATGATCTATCTCATTCACTACCACATATATTGTATCATGTTGGACAAATAAAATTAGTGTGCACAAAGAATGAGGGAGAATATTAATGTGCTTTATTGAATTCCAAATCACTAATTCTCCTCCTTCCTCCATGGAAGAATTTGTGTTTTGGAAGCATCATTAGATATATTTAATAATACAAAAGAAGCAATAAAACTTGAAGTAGAAAAAACATGACTACAAGCTCTTGAGAATGGCAGTGCTATGAAACAAGTAAACTGAGTATCCAGAGCAAAACTTATATTTTGTGATATGTACAATCAACCATGCATTCAGTAGCTTGAAGCCTTTTACTTTTAGTAATTCTCTGAGTGTATTAATGCTCTCTTTCTGCCTAAAATACCAAGAAAATAAAAATGTAATGAGCAAACAGGACTTAGATCATCTACCTAGTTATTTCACTTACATGAAGCACATCTATTTATGTTTTCATTTTTTTCTATATAATGTCGAGTAGGGCATGATACCACATATACCATGTGCAAAACACAGTTCTGTACATCCAAAGCCTTCTGTAAATTATGCCATTAATTTCCATTCTAGGAATAAACTACTATATATAAAGAACCAAGTAAACCAAGCATTCAGTGTGGGAGGGAGAGAAGCTATCTGCTCTGAACATCTGGCTGACTGTGCAACAACCATAATAATAACTCTACATGTGACTTATTTTGGCATCAGGCAGTGTTTAAATATAATTAAATATTAAAAATGACTGGGAACGCCTAATAAATGATATTCTTAAAAAACCATTTGATTTATATTGGGATTCAAGCCAATACATTGATTTTCTAATTGCAGATAAAACTATTAGTAGACACTCATACAACATGTACTCAGATAAAATAAGACTGACTTAGAATATAACTTTTGTCATGCATGCATGACTTTGTATTTCTCTCAAAAAATTTTATAACATAGCAAAATATAAAGAATAGGATTCTCTATAGGAATACCATGGGAATCCGAATTATATCGGATAATTATATTATTTATATCTTGGTAATTTACAAAAAACAAAACAAAATCAAACCCTAAACCTGTAGTTTGCAAAATTTTCTTTGCAAATATGTGCAGATTGGTTCCTTGTGCACTGAGTCTAGTTAGATTCATATGCATCTTTAGTTCTTTGGACTGTACTCACGACTCTGCTTTTATCAGACAATGGCTGAAATCCTAAACAGCAGGAATGCATGAAGCAGTTTCTCTATGAGTTAGGATGCTTGCTAAAGATGTCATCCCTTGAATTCCTGAGTTGTGCTCTCCACTTGTATATACTTGCCTTTTTCCTCTATGCACTTAGCCACAGTTTTTGTTCCTCTCACACACAAAAAAAAATTTCTTAATTTTGTTCTGAAAATTTGAAATAATTGTATGCTTAATGCTCTGAGTGTATTGTGTAAGCTGATGGCTGTGTGGTGAAAAACTGTGTGGACAAAATTAAAAAATACTTATTAAAGGAACAGAACATTCACTGAATTCCCAGATCTTCAAATAAATATTTGTCTAGTTCTATGTTGCCAACTCTCCATTTCTCTCTCGAGAAACTGAGGTCTAAATTGATTGCTAAAGGAAGGTGCTTTTCTCTGGTCCTTTCTCATAATCATGGTACAATGCTGATCTAGAATTTTCTTGTACATTAGCCAAATGACAAGTCCTTCCCTACTTTCACCTTCTACTTGGCTTTGATGTTATCTAGATATCCTATAAACTAAAACAGAATGTGAGATACAACAATTTGTCATAGATATATTATTCATTCACCAAGGACAGAAGAGAGTTGGTGAAAGATTGTTCCAGAGTATGTTTTAGCACACAGTAGTTTGATCACTATTTTCTTAACTCCCAGGGCACTGACCCAGAAAACAACAGTGAATTGTTTTCTGAAAATATTCCTTATTGCCATGTTAATGTATATCATTCGGTGCCATATATAATACTTCTATTCTGCTTTATTTTAGCTTCAATCACTTGTGACAGCTATGTATGCATGTTTGCTACAGAAAAGGAACTGGGAGTTGATAAAATGTGGGGGGGGGGAAAGATGACAAATAATCTGAAAGATATGAACTCAAGCAGTTATTTCTCTTACATTTCTACTCTAGGCAAGAAAGATCTTACTTTGCATACTTTCAGTCATTTTTCCACCTTTTTTTTCAGCCGTTTTTCTCAATCTGTACCTTCTTTACAATTCCAACTTTTGAATCTATCCTTTTTTCTTGCAATTTGGTCAGCATAAACATCAGGCTTTTTCATGTTTTCAAACTTTTTTCTTCTTTAAATTTTATTTCCAAAGAGAAGTGTGATTATTTTGCTCTTAAGGTCTTTTTGAGGTGCTTCAGTTTGAAACCAGTCTATTGTCAAATTGTTCCATATCTGATTATTCCAGTCCCCTACTGTTATGCTTTCACATTACTTACAGTAGGTTATATATCATTTCAATTTCAATCTCTTTCATTCCCTTGTATTTTAAACTTCATATCATTTCTGTCATCCTGTCTTTGCATTTTTGTATTTCTGCTTTTTGTCCCATTTCATGATACTTTTGAATTTACTTTGGAGGTTTGTTCTACTGTGTAAAGCTTCTGTGATACAAAGTTCTTGTTCACTAGGTGAGATTTGGACATTGAATGTTATAAAATAAATCAAACACTTAAAGCTGTACCAACCTTTGGAAGAATGATTGAAAATCATTTAATTGAGTCAATAATGATACTGGTGCTTGTACCATTTTTTAAATTCCTCACTCATCAGTACCATTTAATCCTACAGTGGTAATATATGAACAGATTTAAAATGCTGCAGTATTTAATTTTGTAATCTTTAAAGGGCAAAGCAATGATTGAAACGCTATCTACAGAGTAATGTATTGTATATGCTTTCTTGTTCAATTTGGTTTAAGACAGAGGATTGTTACATGCAGTCTTTATAAAATGCTTTTGTTTAATCTTTTCTATTATCTGATTCATGTAGGCTCTGTCTATCCAAGAGAACATTTCAGTTTTAAGACCACTACCTTCCATTTCAAATTGACAAGCACAATGAACAAAAAGGTAGCATTCTACCTTCTTGAGGCATTTACTCTTTAAAGATTGCTCTTAAAGACCTGTATGGTTGCTAAAGTGAGTGAGTGTATTTGTGAAAAGGGGGAGAATCTCTGATTCAGACATTGAGTACTAAAAAGAGGAATAAGGTTTGTGTGTGTGTAAAATTAGAATATTTCTTAAACTGTAAGGCATACAGTTTAAAACTTCCTCCTTCCATTATGTATTCAAGATGGACAGTGATTAATATTTATATGTTACTTATATGTAAGGGGGTGTGTTATAACATAATGTGTGTTATGTATATGTACACTTAGAGAGCAAGGAACTAAATTTCATTTTTAATGAGTGCCATTGTGCACACGGTAAAAATACAATAAAGGTTATCTATCTATACAGTGCATTCAGAAATTATTCAGGCCCCCTTCACTTTTGCTGCTGAAAAATACCCCCACAGCATGGTACTGCCACCACCATGCGTCACTGTTGGGATGAGATTGGATAGGTGATGGGTGGTGCCTGTTTTCTCCAGATATAATGTTTAGAATTGAGGCCAAACATTTCAGTCTTGGTTTCATCAGAACAGAGAATCCAAGTGAGCTTTCATGTGTTTTGCACTCACAAGTCTTTCATCTAGCCATTCTGCCATGTCCACCCAGGATCTCTGGAGCTCAGTCAGAATGACTATCGGGTTCTTGGTTACTTCTCTTACTAAGTCATTCTTCCCTGATTGCTCAGTTTGACTAGGCGACTAGCTCTTAGCAGGCAGTTCTTTTTACCTCATGGCTTTCGCTCTGCTACTGTATGCATTGTCAGCTGTGAGGCCTTCTACAGAGAGGTGTGTGCCTTTCCAATCAATTTAATTTACCACAGGTGGACTCCAGTCAAGATGTAGAAACATGGCAGCAACTATCAAGAGAAATGTGAGGCACCAGAGCTAAATTTCATGTGTTGCTGGGAATACTTGTGCCAATGTGATATTTCAGTTTTTTCTTTTTAATAAATTTACAGGCATTTCTAAAATTATGTTTTCACTTCGTCATTATGGACTACTGAGTGTATATTAATGAGAAAAAATGATTTTCAACAACTACAGAATCAGGTTGCAGCATACCAAAATTGACAAAAGTGAAGGGGGTCTGAATACTTTTTGAATGCACTGTATTTTCAGAAATAACATTCTTACTCATTCAACTTCCCAAAACATATTTTTCCCATTCTTTTTCAGTTTATATTGTTTTCCTTTACTTTTCAACTCTAGTCTCTTGTATTTTATTTTCCCACTCATCAACCCTCTGATCTTTCTAGCTGTATAAGCTATTACACTCAGCAGCCATTGCAGCCCTTTATCGTTTCCTCTTTACTTGCTTAAATGTTACATGCTTTTGATCAAACCATTGATGTGCTTTTTTATATAATATTATATCCTCCATTTGTTGCACTTTCACAATTCTTTCTACTTCCTCTTAACAAAAAGATCACTCCAGTGATAGAGTGCCTGCAGCTGTCTTAAGCTGAGAAGTGTCAGATCCCCATAGTATGGATTGTGGAGGTTTACAGGATCTTTTGGGATTTGTGAGATCTACAGTATATAGAAGCAAAATACATGAATGATTTTATTGAAAACTCTGCAAATGAATATTTTTGTAAAGGCAGAGCAATAATTTTTAGATCTAATGTCAATTTTCTCATTTAGATTCCACCTGCTGAATATTAACTGTTATTGTTAAGTTTATAATTATTTCTAATGAAAATCTAACAAACTAAAAGACAATTTTAACCAAAAACTCTGATCAACCAAACAAAAACCTAACAACAACCAACCCTAAAGAAAACTCCCAAATTAAACAGCCCTGGAATGTGTTCAGACCTGAAAAGAAGCCTCAGGTTATATATAAAAATTCATCCCTTGATAATAATTGCAACATCATGTAAAGTCTCACATGTGTGAACAAATTTAAACCATCATAACCAAATGATTTCTCACATATGTGAGAATGCTATCCACTGATCTAACATGACATGTCATATATTGTCATATCATCTCAGTCATAGGGCATGGTCAATGGAATCAGTTCATCTACTCATCAAATATAAAAGAAAAACCAATTTACAAAAAGGCAAGCGTAAATCAGTCTCTAAGTGCCGTAACAACAAGAGTGGAAAATTTCTAATAAACATTGTTGTGATCTAATGAAAAAGCTATTGTTTAGTAATAATACAGGTATGTGTGCATGCATGCACATGCATTCTATGGAATGTGAACAGATATTGATATAGAAGAGAAAGAAATCAAAAATGTAATGACACATGACAATAAAACAACATTGACATTCCATTAGTGCTCTTTTTAGTTATGTTGTCTGTAATTCATGGATGTAGATATTTGTGTACATGTGAGAGACAGCAGGAAAAGGTGAACAATGTAATTATCAGTTAAATTTTGGTAGGCGTGCTCATCTCTTGTTAAACAGGATATTATATAATTGTTGATTTAATTTGCCTTTCAGACATTTAGTATTTTATCAAATTGAATCATTTAAAGTAGATGAATTGAGAGTAAGGAAAAGCTTCATTGTGAAAAGTGGATTTGTGATTTTATTTACATAAAATGTCTTAAACCCCACCTAAATTTAGGGAACCAAATAAATAATGATAGTGATAATTATGTATAAGCTTGAATATGGTCAGTCATTCATTAGTTTAAGATTCAGTTCAGGTGTAGTCATTCTGGGCCACCAAGTCATAGTTTATTGATCAAGTTGTGTGACTGTTTCCTGTTCATTCACATTGGTTTCATGATAACTGAGCAATTGTCAGTACAATTTATACCAACCTACAAATTATGGTTATAGGGCTGCTCTAGCCATAATTCCTTAATTGGAATGACATGATGGTTTAAGCAGCTAATTAGCACTGAATGCAATATCAATAGCACTTAGACTTATATACTGCTTCACAAAGCTTTACAGACGTCTTTAAGCGGTTTACAGAGCCAGCCTATTGCACCCAACAATCTGGGTCCTCATTTTACTGACCTCAGAAGGATGGAAGGCTGAGTCAACCTTGAGCCGGTGAGACTCAAACTGCCAAACTATGGCAGCTAAGAGTTGACAGAAGTATCCTGCAGTACTGCATTCTAACCACTGCGCTACCAGGGCTTTTAGTTATGTAGAATATGTAGATATGTAGAAAGATGGAAGAGTGAAAGTGGATAAGTTTTGATATGGACATTTTATTTATTTATTTATTTGCATCCTGCCTTTGTTATTTTTACAAATACCTCAAGGTAGTATTTGTAAAAGATCACCTTTTATCCATCACTTCCCTCCTCCTATTGTCCCCACAACAATAACCACCTTGCAAGATGGGTTGGGCCCAGAAGAGTGACTGGCCAAAGGTCACCCAGCTGGCTTTCATAACTCAGGCGGGACTTGAATTCACAATTTCCCGCTTTCTAGCCTGGTGCCTTAACTACTAGACCAAACCGGTTCTCAATTACAATTTCATGTGCTAAAGGTCTACATTTTTCTTCCATGGATTTCAGTCTGTTCTACTGTATATATATTCTGATATGTAATGTAAAGAACTGTACTCCTTTTTCCAAATTGTTCTTAAATTTCATTTCCATCAGTCAAAGCACATTTTACATCTATGCACTATCATCTATAGGATATTTGGGTTTTCCAACAATCCTATTAACCTTCTTTGGTCGTTCTGTTTAATCCCTGATAATCTACAAGGCATCTGACTCCTTCACAGCTTTCCTGCTTCTCTTAAAAGAATTTCAGGTTATTTTTCTTCTTCCTCTGTTTTTTACTGTGTTCAAAGCAGCCTAGAGGCCCCTTTCTGATTCATCTCCCTAGAGTGAAGAACAAGTGTTTCTACAAAACATGGCCTCTTTTAATATGAAAATTGAACATTTCATGACCTTTGTCCAACTTCCAAATTAATTATATTGGAAATATGCAGGGTATTTTTATAAATGAAACTGAAAAAAATACTTGTTTTCCAATGACAATATTTTTGAGAGCTAACTATCTAAGAGAGTTTAAGATGAAAACTAATTACAAACTTTCGCAGGCATCCTATTCAATAGCAAGTCATAATATTACCTCCTTTATTCCAAACAAATCAAATGTGGAGAATAAAGGTCAAATAGTATATTACATCTCTCGGGACAGATACTGTTTAGTTGCCTTTTTTATCCTGTGTTCTTCAGTATCAACCTTCTTATTTCTTGTCTCTTACTGTTTTCTTTATAGGCATATAGTTCCTTTAGAATAAACAGTTGGTGAAAGCAAATTTAATTCTTACAGTTCTTATTTATGTAATATACAATATGTAGATCACCACTGTGACTAGCTTCTATGTCAACTATAATGCTTATTATAAGAACCAAAACAGTTCAAGAAGTCCAATTTAAAATATAGGTCCATAGTTATATATTTTGCTGTATAATATTTGAAATCAGACTGTATTTTCAGAATGTATTGACTCTAAAACATCAGAATTGGGGGGGTGGACACAAGCCTGATTCAAATAATCACTTGTTGGATTGATTGTGCCTCTGTGCCCATAAATTCCATTCTATCTTCTCCCATTGTCTCAGTTTACTGTCTATATGAAATTGCCTGGTTTGTCAAACAAAATTTGAAGTGATAATCAAATTGTCAACCATGGTTTTAATTCTCCCTAGAAACAACTGTTATATTTTGACTAAGTCCAAACTTATAAGAAGTGTTTAAACCTTAGTCTTCCATTAGAAGTATCTCATCAAACTGTGGCTTGACAAATACAGAAATATAGTTAGTCCTCAACTTACAACAGTTCACTTAGTGACTGTTCAAAGTTACAAAGTTACTGAAAAAAGTGTCCTATGACCTTTTCTCATACTTATGACCATTGTAGGGTCCACTTGGGGATCAAAATTCAGACACTTGGCAACTGACTAATATTTATGATAGTTGCAGTATCCTGGGGTCATGTGATCCCCTTTTGTGACTTCTGACAAGCAAAGTCAATTTGAAGCCCAATTCATTTAACAAATGCAATGATTCATTTCACAACTCTGGCAAAAAAGGACATAAAATGGGGCAAAATTTACTTAAATGTCTTGCTTAGCAACATAAATTTTGGTTTGAATTGTGATCGTAAGTCGAGGACAACTTGTATTAAGTTAGAAATGCTGGGGAGATTCAAATCAGTAGGAATATGTTGACAGTTTTTACAATTTCTTATTGAATGTTTGTTTATTTGCTCATTGTTAGAGGAAAGTATCTAACATTGTTTATATCGTTTTAGTAAATATTTTCATTTCCTTTAAATTTTGAATTATAGATTTGACAAGCTCAATTTTAAGGTGCTTTACTTTTTAATGTTGTATAGAGTTTTATTTTTCTTATTTAAAACCATACCATCAGGCATTCAGAAAACCCAAAACTCTGTTTATGCAGAAATTTGGATCATCGTCATTACCTGAACATATTTTATGTTTTTATTTATTTTTAACAGCAACAATGTAGTGGACCTTATCTGAGAGAAGCATGCACATTAAACATTGCTCAAAATAATATCCATTGCTTATACAAGTAGAGAATTAAAATCTCTCACCCAGCCATCAGGAGAATTTTGTAAACAGAAATAGCCCTGCATTCATGCTTCCATTACTTATATGTATGCAGGTGCCAGTTGTTCTTAATATCCACTGCTAGATTGGATCACAAGAGCTAGATCAGTATACATTTCTGTGCTCCTAGTAAGTCCCCAAGGGGTGGGTTTCAAATTCAGAATCTAACTACTATGCTTTAACATCAAGAGAATCCAATTCTGTTTCATATCCAGGTCTGTGTATTGATCAGAAAGGAAATATAAATAGTGCTTTTCTTAGCTCAATCATTATATCTTGGGGATTCCTCTATAATGATTGTGTATCGTATCCCATTTTTCTTCCATAGTTATTTGCATTCCTGGGAACTCAGAGAAGCATTTTGAAAACTTACAAAAACAATGCATTGGCTTGAATTTCCCTTCCTGCTTTTTCTTCAATTCTTAGGGAATTTTTAAAACTAGAAATATAAAATGGTGTTCGGGGGGGGGGGGTGAAAATTGGCTTGGGAGTGATCCAGAATTCAGTAGGATTCTAATGCTGGGTTTTGCCTATAAAACTATAAACTATATATGAGCTTTCAGACTCATGCTGGAGCCCATCTTCAGGGAACTTCTCTCTACTGGAATATGTGCTATTCTGTAAATTGTATTTATGTGCGCCTTCCTATTGGTTGATTGGTATATTGGTGGCTGAAAATTGACTGTTGTTTCCTTGTGCTGCTCAGTCCTCGGCACCTAAATACTTGATAAGCTGTTGGTAAATCAGCACTCCTGTTAACTGACAAGGGGCCCATTTCCCAGGCTTCAATTATTTCCCTGGCTATCTTCCAATGATTTCCCCCCCTTTTCCCCTCTTATTATCTGTATGTTATGACTGCAGTATAATATTCATTAGTATGTACATAGACTGTACATATTGTCTGTCTTTTTAGCTATCTGGTACTGTTTAAGTTGGAGCTGAAATCCACTTTTTTTATTAACTTTAGAAGTGCTTAATAATTTTCTAAGGCCACAGTCAAGAGGAGTATGTGTACACATTTTTAAAAAAACAGTTTCTATTTCATAATCTGACAAATGCAATTCTAAAGTTACACTTCAGTGTTTCCTAACCGTCAAACAAGTATGCTAAAAAAAATTACAAAATTACTCAGAGTACTAGAGATTACTTGTTTAATAGCACCATGTTCCACAAGCTGAATAATTTTCAGAATCTTTCTATCACTTAATTAACATATTACTTTCAGTTCTTTTGTCAAACATTATTTCTTTGTAAAACTAGGAAATGAGTTAGTTTTCAGTTGTGAACTGGGAGTGGAAAATGTCTTCAGCTCAAGCCTATACTTCCAGTATCTCAAGGGGCTGGAATGGTCATAGGATGTTACTTCAGCAAATAATAAATTAGTGTAGATCATTACTTAACTATTTTGTCTGACCAAATGAGCCATAATTCACAGCCATGGAAACTACTGGATGGGTTTAGGCCAATTATTTTTTTCAATTCAGCCTATCTCACAAGATTTTGTGAGGATAAAAATGAAAGGAAGTCCCCATATGAACTACCTGTGTTCCTGGAGAAAAGACAGGGCATAGTTGTAAACAACAAGAGGAAGCCAACAAATCAAAAAGCAACAAATATTCCAATTAAGTTTTCTAAAAAATTTAATAGAATGTGCTGTACTGGAACTAATCAACCTGGTAACTTCCAGAGGATTTTGAAATTCTCCGTATTGTCTTCCATGCCAAGAGTACAGGTAAAACAGGAAATCTTTTTTCCTAATTTTCAAATATGGAGTTGGGAAAAAATGGATAGCTTTATTTAAAGGAACAGTACAAAAGAGACTACCCCTAAATGGGAAAAAATGTCACTTACATCACATAAAATATTGATTTTCACTCAGACTAATTATTGGGAATGTTTTTTTGACAAGTAGATTGAGTGGATGAATGCTGTGAATGTGTGTATGTGCATAATCCCTTCTATACACAACACATCACATAGATGGCTAATCCCAATTCATATTAAGGGATTGAGAAAGAAAATTGATAGATCTCTCCTTTGAACCGAATGGTCCCTGTTTGTTGCATTTCAGCCATCAGCCCCAACTACTGTTGCTTTTACTGGGTGTTTTTCATCTTCCTTTCCTGCCAAATAGAAAGAAATTCTCTCTCCCAATTCATACACTACTTGATAACTAACTACCAGAATTCATTGATAGCTGTAGTGACTGTTTTATTAAAGAATTAGATTCATCCTCTTTTCCTTTGACGTAGATATTTCAAAGGGAATGTATATCTGTTAGGAAAAATGATAATTGGTTATTGGGTGGTGATAGAGAAAGAGAAACAGGTTCAGCTCTGGTTTAGACAAAGAATATTGAGAAAAAGACATATTTGGATAATTTATTTAATTTATTAATTGTATTCTGTTTGCTTTCAAAATTTATATCAGTCAGTATTATGATAGGTGGATTAGAATAGAATAGAATAGAATAGAATAGAATAGAATAGAATAGAATAGAATAGAATAGAATAGAATAGAATAGAATGGGACCTTAGAGGTCTTTTAGTCCAACCCTCTGCTCAAGCAGGAGAACTTATACCATCTCAGACAAGTGACTGTCTAGCCTTTTCTTAAAAATGTCCAGTGATGGAGCACACCCAATTTCTGGAAGCAAGCTGTTCCATTGGTTAATTGTCCTCACTGTCAGGAAGTTTCTCCTTAATTCTAGGTTGCTTCTCTCTTTGATCAGTTTCCAACCATTATTTCTTGTCCTGCCTTCTGTGCTTTAGTGAATAACGTGACCCTCTCTTCTTTGTGGCAGCCCCTGAAGTACTGGAATACTGCTATCATGTCACCCCTATTTCTTCTTTTCTTTAGACTAACCAGACCCAAGTCCTGCAGCTGTTCTTTATATGTTTTAGTCTCCAGGCCTTTGATCATCTTAGTTACTGTTCTCTAAACTTTTTCCATGGTCTCAAGGTCTTTTTTGTAGTACAGTTGCAGTATTCCAGGTGTGGTCTCACTAGGTTTTATAAAGTGGTACTAATACTTCACGTGATCTTGAATCTATGCCTCTGTTTATAGAAAGCAAGATTGTATTAGTTTTTTTGGCTGCTGCTGCACACTGCTGGCTCATAGTCAAGTGATCATCCACTAGGACTCCAAGGTCCATCTCACAGTTACTGTTTTTGAGCCAGGTCTCACCCAGTCTGTTCTTGTACCTTTGATTTTTCCTGCCTAAATGTAAAACTTTGCTTTTCTCCACATTGAAACTCATTTTGTTGGATAGGGCCCATTGTTCAAGTTTGTCAAGAGTTTTTTGGATCCTGAGTCTCTTCTGGGGTGTTGGCTATTCCTGCCAGTTCGGTGTCTTCTGAAAATTTGATGAGTTCCCCTTCAATTCCCTCATCTAAGTCATTTAGGAAGATATTGAAGAGTACTGGGCCTAAGACGGAACCTTGTGGTACCCCACTGCTTACTTCTCTCCATGTGGATGTAGTGCCGTTGAGGACTAATCGTTGAGTACAGTTTGCCAGCCAGCTACAGATCAATCTGGTGGTGATGTTGTCTATTCCACTTTTTTCTAGCTTACCAAGGAATAGGTTGTGGTCTACCTTATCAAATACCTTACTGAAGTCTAAGTATACTACGTCCACTGTATTTCGCTGGTCTATTATTTAGTCACTTTATCAAAGAATGAAATAAGATTGGTTTGGCATGATCTGTTTTTGACAAACCCATGCTGGCTACTAGTTATAAATTTAGTTTGCTTCTAGTTGTTCACAGATCTGTTTTCTTATTATCTTTTCCAGGATCTTCCCAGGTATTGATGTTAGTCTGATTAGTCTGTAATTTCCTGTGTTTGTTTTTTTTTTCCTTTTTTGAAGATGGGAACCACATCAGCCCTTTTCCAATCTTCAAGTACTTCCCCAGTGCTCCAGGAGTTTTGAAAGATATGGTGCAATGGTTCTGAGATAACATCTGCCAGCTCCTTCAGAACTCTGCAAGTAATCTGTCGGGTCTCGGTGATTTATATTTGTCAAGGTCGGATAGGTGTTCTCTTACCATTTTCTTGCTTATTTTAATTTTTGTTTCTCGTTTGTCTTTTGTAGTGTTTTTTTTTGGGGGGGGGGTATGTTGGGCTATAGTTTCCTTTTGTGTGAAGACTGATGCTTTCTCCCTGTTGCCTGTATTTCCTTGCCATCTTCTCTCTTTAGTGGACCTATAGTTTCCTTGACTTTTTTGTTCTTGTTAATATATTGGAAGAATTTTTTTATTATTATCTTTTATTTCTGTTGCAAGTCTTTGTTTGTTCTGAGCCTTTGCTTTTCTGACTTCATCTTTGCATGTTCTGGCCTTAGTTATGTGCCCCTCTTTCCATTTTTTGTATTTGTCTTTTTTGTCTTTTAGTTTGTTAGTGAGATCTTTGTGCAGCCATGCTGGTTTCTTCCTGGTTTTCTTGTTTTTCTTTCTCAATAGTATAGTGGTGATCTGGGCTTTTGTGATCATGTTTTTCAGGGTTTCCCATGCTTCTTGAATTGTTTTCTCCTTTAGGATTTTCACCCATGGAATCTTTCCTAGCTTCTCTCTGAGTTTGTCAAAGTCGGCTCTTTTGAAGTTTAGGACATTGGTTGGATTGTTTTCTATTGCTAGTGTTTGCATTATATTAAATTCCAGTATGACGTGATCACTTTCACTCAAGGTTCCGGCATTTTTGATTCCCTCTATCACTTCTTCTCTATTAGTAAGAATTATGTCCAGTATGAACGTTGTCCATGGGGTCGCGATGGGTCGGACACGACTTCGCAATTAACAACAACAACAACAATGTCCAGTATAGCTTTGCGTCTAGTTCCCTCCTCCATCTTTTGGGTGACAAAGTTGTTGGCTAGGTTGGTTAGGAATCTGTTTGCCTGTCCGTGGATATGGTTCCTGTATCTCCTGATTGTTGTTTGAGTTTTTCTTTTTTCTCAACATTGCCTACCTCATTGTTTGGTTTGTTTTCTTGGGATTTGTGGTTGGTTTTGGGTTCTAGAGATTCTAGATCTTGGTCACCCTCCCCCCTCAGTTTTAGTTTAAAGCCCTTCTGATGAATTGGGCCATCTTTTTCCAAATACATTTTTGCCTTTGAGGTATAGCCCATCCCTTGCCAAAAGTCCCTCGTGTAGAAAATGCAGTCTGTGATCCAGGAAGCCAACGTTTTCTTGGCAACACCAACACTTTGACCAGTGCTTTATTTCTAGAATTCTTTTTTCCCTCAATGGATATTGGCCTTTTGTTGGGAGCACTAATGAGAACACTACTTTTGCCCCTAGCTTCTTAACTTTCTTGCTTAGTTGTTTGTAGTCTTTCACTATTGAACTCAGGTTGTTTCTAGTGTCGTTCATTCCAATGTGGAGGAGGAGGAGGGGGTAGTAATCTGTGGGCCTAATTATTTTGGTTAGGTTCTCAGCCACATCTTTGATTTTTGCTCCAGGGAGACAGCATACCTCCCTGGATTGCATGTTTGGTCTGCAGATAGATGATTCTGTTCCTTTGAGGATAGAATCTCCTATTACCAACATTCTCCTTTCTTTTTTTTGGGGGGGGGGCTGCAGTCTGCGGTGCTTTTCTGTTTGTCTCAGGTGTGTTTGTTGATGTGGCTTTTTAAAGGATATTTGAGATGACTTTTTAAGGATTATTTGAAGTTGTTTCTTTGCTAGGTGTCTGCATGTCTTCTTTGAAGCGGAGGTTATGGGTCTGCATGTTTCCTTCAGTTTTAATGTGGTTGCTTCTGGTTGGGTAGGATTGGGCAGAAGGTGTTTGTTTGTTGCATGTTGTTTCTTTCTTTGAGTGTTGTGTTTCCTTCTGTGTGTGACATACCTCCATTTGTCTCCCTCCAAGGGTTTATCGGTAGGGTCAAATCCTCTGGGAGTTATTTGTTCATCATTTGGTTTGGTTTGGGTGGAGCTTTCTTTCGTGCGTTGGGGTTTGGTTAGAATTGCCTCTAAGTTCCTGACCTTTTCTGGTAGTAGTTCGCATAATTTCCATCTGATGCATGTGTAGTTTGAGTGTTCTTTGGGCATCAGTGCATACATGGAACATTTGTTAACTGGTTTGGTAAAGAGTTCATCTATTCTTGTGATTGGTTGGGTGGCCCATAATACACACCAATGTCACTTTTTTCCTCTTTTATATTGACCCATATATATTCTGGAGAGATTTTATCCTTGATTATGTGCATTTCTGTAGATATGTAGTGTTCTCTTACATATAGTGCAACTCCCCCTCCTCTTTTTGTAGACCTGTTTCTTTTGAACAATCATTGTTTGATTTGTTTTCTTGGGATTTATGATTGGTTTTCAGTTCTAGAGATTCTGAAGATTGATCACCCTCCTCCCTCAATTTTAGATTAAAGCCCACCTGATTAATTGGGACAGTCTTTTTCTGAGTACATTTTCCCCTGTTTTTGTGAGGTGCAGCCCATCCCTTGCCAAGAGTCCTTTGTGAATGAAATGCAGTCCATGATCTAGGAAATCAAAGTTTTCTTGGCGACACCAGCCCTTTAGCCAATGGTTTATTTCTAGAATTCTTTTTTCCCTCAATGGGTATTGGCCTTTCGTTGGGAGTACTGATGAGAACACTACTTGTGCTCCTAGCTTCTTAACTTTATTGCCTTGTTGTTTGTAGTCTCTCACTATTGTACTCAGGTTCTTTGTTCTGTCATTCGTCCCAATGTAAAGGAGGAGGAAGGGGTAGTAATCTGAAGGCCTAATTATTTTGGTTAGGTTCTCAGCCACTTTGATTTTTGCTGCAGGGAGACAACATACCTCCCTGGATTATATGTCCGGTCTGCAGATGGATGATTCCATTCTTTGAGGATAATATTAGGAGTGTTTTGCTTAATTATTTCTCTGTTTTGGTATGTTCGAGCAAGTTCTCGTAAACCTCTCTATTACACCTTCAAGTATAGTTACTGTAGGACCTATTCATTCAGGAAATAAGTTGTCATCCTGAATCAGAAAGAAGGTTCATTTTTTGTTCAGAAATGAGGACCAAATAACTAAAATAAATTATGGCAACCTATCCAGGCAAGGCAGAGTACCGCACCAGGTTATCTTTTATTGCCACCCATATAAGATAACAGATTGAAAAGATACCTGAAGACAGTAGAGTTTACCATACAAATTACAGTAAAAGTCAAGTCAAGTCTCCTTCAAATTGAGCTGAACTTCTGCTAATTTCATGAATTCATCCATGTGATTTTCTTGGCATCAGAAAAAGAAGTGGTTTGCAATGTCTCCATCTAGGAGGATTCTGCTTTTGTTTTATTTTTTAATGTAGACTCTAGTCCCGTGGTGGCGAACCTATGGCACGTGTGCCACAGGTGGCACGCAGAGCCCTCTCTGTGGGTACATGTGCTGTTGCCCCAGTCCTAGGCATTCAGCTGGGTTTTATAAAACCTTTTTGCTTTAGGCCTCCGCTGCCATGTGCAAAAAAAAGGGGGTTCAATCAATCAATCAATTTCAACTTCTCACAGGAAAAAAAAGATCTTGCAGAGTTGGAATTGATTGATTGAACTTTTTAGTCACACCCAATCTAATATTACCACCTCAGCCACGCCCACCCAATGGGCCATGCCCACCTGGTACCCGACGATACATAAGTGGGTTTTGGGTTGCAGTTTGGGCACTCGATCTCTAAAAGGTTTACCATCACTGCTCTAATCCTTGTATCCTTTGGAAGTCTCCTATATACACCAAGTTCTGTGTAGCTTTCAGCTGTATGGTCAGCCAGGTGTGGTTACTTCCTACAATAAAAGTAGAAGCTATAGTTTGCAAAATAAATTATGCAGACATAGACAAAGTGATGGTGCATTATTTTTATTTATTCAGCTTTGTGAGATAAATCTTATTTTTAGATCTCATAATTGAAGAAAATGAAGTGAAATTATATGCATTATTTGAAAGAATGGTAAAGATTTTAATATATTTTGGCAAAAACTTCAAATGGCTAGGAAAAAAACCCACCTTCTATATCCTGTGAATATTTTGTTTTTCTTCTGCAGATGTTAACCAAATATCTTAATATAATTTTAATTATTACGTTCCTGTCTTGTGCCTCTTAAGCCAGGCTTAATGAAAACAGTATAAAATTTACATTTTGTAGGTACCTAAAATATTCATTATTTGGCTAAATATATTTATTTTTTTCTTTAATTAAAGTGTATACATTAATAATACAAATAGAGGTGCTGGTGAGATTGATTCAAGGACTTGTAAGAGAACTGTAAGCAAGAAGATTAGTATTGGAGTTAGTTGTTTGGACAGAATAGCTAAAAGTAAAAAAAAAACTTATCAATCTATTTAATACTTAAGAAATTAGGAAAGTTAAATTTTGTTGGCACCAACTAAGGAACAACTGAGGTCTACTAAACCATTGAAGTAATAAGATCTGTTTTAAAAATAAACCATTTGCCCATTTTGTTCAGTGTTGTAAGTATGATGAAGGAGCCTTTGTATGTAAAATATGTGTTATCTCATTTGCAGTCCTTTTGCTATCATGCTTCACTCTTTATATATCATTAGAAATCCTGTATTTTTGGTTTTAAAAAAACCTATGACTTTTGCCATAATGAACTAAAAACAAAGTTCATTAGTTGATATTTCAACTAGGAGGCAGGTAGTCCTCAACCTACGACCACAATTGAGCCCCAAATTTGTTAAGTGAGTTTTGCCTATTTTATGACTTTTCTTGCCACATTTGTTAAATTAATCACTGCAGTTGTTAAGTCAGTAACAGGATTGTTAAGTGAATCTGGCTTCCCCATTGATTTTGCTGCCAGAAGGTCACGAAATGTGAATACATGATCCTGGGACACTGCAGCTATCATAAATATGAACCAATAGTCAAACATCCGAATGTAAACCACTTTATTATGGAGATGCTGCAATGGTCATAAGCAGGGCTTTTTTTGTCATAGAACATACCGGAACAGAGTTCCGGCACCTTTTTTTGATAGATTTTCCAGAATTGCGTTCTTTTCCTATTGTTTCCCTTCCTATCCTCATTTGTTTTTGAAAATGCCCCACTGGAGGTACGGTGCGAGTGGGGTCTGCTCTGGCACTGTCTGCGCTGGCACACCACAGCCAGAATGTGGCTTGATTGGCTGGATGTGGAAGCTGATGGTGCTGGTTGGAGACACATAAACATGAAGGCCATCTTTCATGAGACAGTGAGCAAGCCTTTTGCCTTTCCTTACAAAAGGTGGGATGTGAGGTTAAAAAGAGGCAAAGCGAGAGGAAAGAAAGGCGGCTGGCGTAGAAGCTTGCCCGACAGCAAAACACTAAAAACTTCCAATTAAACATGCATAGGAGCAAGATACTTGGCTGGTTAGCATGTAGCCATGAAACAGGGCCCTTGACACATTTAGTGCCCCAGGCTCAGCAACATAGGTTTTTAGGGCCTTACAAAAGGCTAATAGGGTTGGCGCCATTCTGATCTCTGAAGGGAGGCTATTCAATAGAGCAGGGGCCACTGCAGAAAAAACTCATCTTCTGCTCCTTGCCAGCCAACATGTTTTGGTTGACAGGATCTGCAGCATGCCCATTCTGCTTGACCTCATTGGATGGGTAGAGACTCTTGAAAAAAGGCAATCCCTCAGGTACCCCAACCACCAATATTTTGAACTGCAGCCAGAAACACACCTGTAACCAGTGCAGCTCATGCAAGAGTGGTGTTACATGGGCCATGTATCTGACATCATTTACAGTACTACCCCTGTGGCTGCATTCTGCACCAGTTCTAAATGGTCTTCAGGGGCAACCCCATGTAAAGTATGTTACAGTATTCTAATTTGGAAGTTACAAGAGCATGAATTATTGCAAGGAGAGTCAGGATTAGGGTTTATCCTGTGCTATATGGAATACAAATTCATACTCAGTACAGTGCTGAAATGCTATAAATCTAGAAAATAAATAGATATTTCACTTCAGCATGATGATGAGTAACCTTTTATACATAGGAAATTTGACAGATCCAAGTGCTTATGACCATATTGTTTCCATAAAAATGAACTGGTAGAAATAGCTGTTTTCTGAGCAAGCTAGTAAGGTGTGTAAAGGAGCTAATTTATAATATAAGGAAGTTCATTTAGCTTAGTCTAAATGGCAGCAAGTCTCTAGAGTTTTAGTCATCAACCCTGGAAGTACTCAGAATTTCTGTTATGGTATAAAGACATTTTTTAAAATAAAACTTCTGGCATTCATAATCTGTTTGGCAACTTCCATGATCCCTCTGCCATTGACTAAAATTGGAAAAATTGTAAGTGAAAAGGCAAAGGAAGGGTAGAAGTTGGTACTAAGCCAAGAATTTATGGCCTCTGAATATCTGAGAAATACCATGATTTGCTATCTTGGAAAACAAAATATTGGTTTTCCGTTGGGTGAATTCAAAATGTAAAAAGACTTAACTCTTGGGTTTTTTTATTTACAGTACTCAGAGAAGTAAGACCTGCCTTTGTTAAGATTTGGCTTGCTATGAATGATTGAATCCTTTCACCTGCACTTAATCATATGAATGGGAAACAGAACCTTTGGTTATGGAGAAATTTTTTATTCCAACTGAAAAGCAGACTGACCTTTTGCGATATATTGCAGTGTGTGTGGTTTGTATTATACTGCTTAGCCCATGAAAGAGCAGGAAGCAATGGCTGTGAAAAAGTGTTATTTGGGGAAGAAAACTTTTAGGATTAAGATTTTGTACGGTAATCAGAACTGGGATGCTCATCCATCATGTACATTCATATTCTATAGTTTGGGGTTATATTGTACAGATTTTTTTTATAAAATGCTTGCACATTGTTAGCAAAATCAAGCCTGAAGAGGATGTTTTGATATTGACTGACCCAAATAATACATATAATTCCACAAACAATTATATTGGTAGTGAACTAATATGCACTCATACATCAAAAAATGATGTGCTATGCAATGCTGCTAGGACTGAATTTAATAACATGGGTATTAACACATGCTAGAAACATTTGACATTCCTTGGAAATGATAAGATAGAAAAATGGATATAACTGCATCTCCCATCTAAGTTCTCTCAGAGGTAACAGATTAATGGCAAGGGATGACGATGGGGGAGAAACTGCTTGATTTGCTGTGCTTCCCAGGGAAGAGAAGTATTATCTCTGATGTCTGTAGCAATAGTTGTTTCTGTAGCAAGTAGCACTTCAACTTCTTCCACAGCCAACATCTTCTATCCCAGAAGTAACAGGAACAACAAATAAGTACAACTATTGCCTCCAACCTTATAAGGTCTTCAAAAGAAAAAAAATGGAAGTATAATACTGTGCCCATAAGGATCTTAGAATAAATTATGCATTTTATCATCAAAAAGCATTTGTTATTATAAATGGATAATTATTCTGCTTCCATATTAGAAAATCAGATTAAATTTGGAAAATATCTTTTAAATTACAGATTTCTTTTGGAACAATAATTGTCAGAGCTGTGTTTTTCAATATACTTTGTCATAATGGTCCTAGATGAACAATAAGGTAGTTATGGTTTTAATACTCTTATCAATCCTACATTTACATTGCAGTTATTAAAATGTGAGTGTTTGTGTATGGAAGCAAATTATTATTACTGCTTATCTTAAAAATGCCTTAAAATAAGCAATTTTAAAAGTTGGCAAATTAGTAAACAGGTATACAACATAAAAATCTATTCTTCAAATGACCAGTTGACTAAATGATATGATGTAGAGCAGTGATGGCGAACCTTTTAGAGACCAAGTGCCTAAACTGCAACCCAAAACCCACTGATTTATCGCAAAGTACCAGGGCTTCATCAGCATTGTGGTGCCCTCGGGGGGACAGGGGCCGTGGCCCACTGGGTGGGTGTAGCTGTGGTGGTCACACAGACTGGGTGAGCATGGCTGTGGTGGGCGTGGCCACCTCGATGTTACTTGGGGGGACACCTGTGGAAGCTGGGCAGGGTTGGGAGAGATTCAGGGGGTCTGTGGCAGGTGGGGCAGTGGGCAGGAGGCTCGTCCTTCGGGGTGAGGCAAGGCAGGGGGAAGGGAGAGGGTGCCATTGCTGCAGGGCAAGGTAAGGGGAGGCTGGGGCGGCTGCTGCCTGACACCATCAGCACCTGCACAGAGAGGCCAGCAAGCACATGGAGGATGATGGTGTCCATCAGTAGCCACAGGCTGCTGGCCGCTCAACCAGCGCACTCTGGGGCTCCGCAACCCGCTGCCAATATTGGGCCAGCTCTCCAGCAGCAGGCGGAGCAGGGGAGGGGGGCAGCATGTGATGAAGACCACCAGATGCACCTAATCCATCCCATTTGTTGTTGCTTGCTGTTGGAGAGCAGGTCGCAGTTGGTCATCTCCTTAGCCCCCTCACAGATCTTGCCTTTGGCCCACACATGGAGCCTGTTCCTCTCACCACCGGACGCACCTTGCCCCCTCCTCAGGCTGCCACAGCCACAGCTTGCGCATGTCCATTAAGCTGCCACCACCACCCAGAGCACCTGGCCCAACCCAGCACAAAGAAGGCTAGCAAGCTTGAGTAGAGGTGGTAGAGCACGCTCATGCCCAGCAAACCAAAGGCCACCCCAAGCAGAGAAAGCAGGATCCTCATTGGCACTGAGGCTCCCCAGTCCCAGCTAGGATTGCATGCCTCCCCCCATCTCTGCTGGGCTGAACAGCCATGACGCCAATGGGAATCCAGCTTTCCCTGCTCAGGGTGGCTTTTTGACTGCTGGCCCTGGATGTGCTCTATCACCTCTACGCAGGGCTTCCTAGCCCACCTCTTTGCCTCCTTCATGCTGGGTAGGCCTGCAGCTCTGGGCAGAGGCCTAATCGACCTGCGCAAGCAGCTGGTGGCTGCAGTAGATACTGAGGTGCGTGAAGGGAATGTGCTCCACCTGCGGGCCAAGGGTAAGACTCTCGGGGCTGAAGAGATGACTAGTGGCAACCAGTTCTTCAACCAAAAAGAGATGGGATGGAGTAGGTATGCCTGGTGGTCCACATCATGTGCTCCCCCGACTCTGTGTGCTAGCAGTGCTGCCGCAGCACTGCTGCTGGAGGGCTGGCCTGGTATTCACAGTGGGCTATGCAGCCCCTGCTGCCGGATGCTGTTGGCCCCCATGCGCTCCCCACTTCCTGTGCGACTTGAGGCCACTGGGCTGGACAGGGGTGGGGCCAGGGTGGCAGGGACTAGTCCCTTGCCATCTCTGGGGCATCCCCCATGGGCCAACACCTCTTGCTCGCTCACTTCCTGCCCCATTGCTTCCAAATGCCATGTGCTTGCTCGCTTGCTCACTCAGTGCCCCATCGCTTCTAAATGCTTCCAAACACCATTTGCTCACTCACTTCCTGCCCTGTTGCTTCCAAACGCCACATGCTTGCTACTCTGGCAAATTTTGCTGGGGCAATGGTGCGCGTACCCACAGAGAGGACTCTGAGTGTCGCCTCTGGCATGTAAGCCATAGGTTCGCCACCACTGGTGTAGAGTCTCTCTCTTAAAGTTTCCTAGCTCATACAAAAGGAATCATTCCTTCAATTATTCTGTGCTAAAACATTTAAAGCAGTACTTCCCAAACCTGGGATAAATTACCCAAAATTGGGCAAAGGTGGTTGGCTAAGGGACACAACAGGAACATTTGAATTGATTTAAAGTGTTTTACTTATATTGGATAAAAAGACTTTCTGATAAGCAACTTTTAGTAATCAAGGAAAATGGAAAGCAATATTTTAAAGCTTTAAAAAGGGTAAGCCATAGTCTGAATTTTGGCTAGAAAGAGATTGGAAGCCAGTGCAACTATTATGGAAAATGAGCTACATATTGTAAATTCAAACCGTATTGAATACAATAGCTATTACATTTTAGGCTAGACTATTTTGTAGACACTTTGCAAAGAAAGATCCATGTAGAATACATTATATTAAACCAAATGTTGATTTAAACAATTCTGGAGACATACATTCTGGTGTACTCTCATAAACTGAGTAAATGGTTGCTGTCTATAAAACTCAATCTATGATTATCTCCAGAATGTGAATGGCTTGTGCAAAATAAATATAAATGAATAAAAAGGAAATTTATCAATATCTAATATTTTTCATAATACAAGGAGACAAAAATATTCTACTATTTGTTTTAATTAAGGCTTAGAGGGATATTATAAATACAATGGAGTAATAAACTCTTACTAACCTGAAATATCGAATTATCAAATGGATTTGGGGAATGTTGTAAATTATTCAGGCAAGGGATGGAGGAAAGAGCTACTTGTTTTTTGTAGTATGTCTCATATATAGAGAGGTATGTCTCTGTGTTTCTCCCCTTATTTATTTTTTCTGATTTATATAACATAATTCCAGCCCATTGTAGCATGAGGAATATGCATAATATATATAATTCCCCATTTATTTTTTATTTTATAAAAAGATGACTCCTCATTTAAAATCCACAGTGTTATGACTTGCATGCAAGGAACAAGATGCATGATCCAGATGCAAATTATCATTGCTGCAATTAAGTACCTATATTGGATGCAAAATGTATATAGCTAATTTCATTTCTGATCTCATGCCCCAATGATAGCATTTATTATAGCTATTGAATATGCATTTTATAATATATTCTTGAACGCTTTGCAATTCTTAAGATAATCTTGTAAGAAGGGTTAATATTATTCACAAATGAATTGTATCTGGTTTATAATGTGCCTAGATGTCCTAGATCCAAGAGTGTTCTATGAACCAATCTCTCATTGCTCCTGCATAACCATTGTTCCTGCACAACTTGTTGCTAAAACTTTAGGAAGCATTTCCCAATTCAGGGAATGACATGTCTTTGATTTGTTGTATATTATTTTGAATACTTTTATATTGATACAGCTTTAATTCTATTAGCTTATTGGAGAATTGAACTCCAAAAGAAGCAACTTTGCTATGCTCTATAAACTTGGTTGGAGCATAGTTAATATGGTTTATGTCACCATAAAGAATAACACATCTTATTTTATTACAATACACAGCTAATAACGTTATTTGCATCCCCAGCATATCTGTGCATGATTGCTAATAATAATCATGTCATAATATGCAAGTGTCTCACTCCAATTGCAGCAATGAATTCAAAGATACATAGAACATATTTATTTCTGACTTCATAATGCTTGCTATTCATTAAATACTAAATGACTCATCCAGACATCTTAATACAGTATAAAGTGACTGAGAGAACTAATAATTTTTCTCACTTTTTCAAACCACACAAGCATGTTACTGATTTATAATTAATGCAAATTAAAACTGTAAGTTATGTTTTTCACACTGGGGAAAGGCTTGCTATGATTTATGACTACAACATCTTTGAATAGTCTAGACTCATTTGTTTTGCTTTAATATTTTTAAATACATATTTCTAAGATGGTTTTCTAGGATATGATAAATATTAGTGAAAGGACTTTTAAAAAGCTATGTTTTGCAGTGAACCTTCTTGAACTAAAATAAATTTGCATCCCTAGATAATCATTAAAGTGGAATTGTTTAGATAAATTTGACTTACTGTAGGCCTTGAAAAATGCCAGTGACTATAAAATATCATGCTTTCTTTGAACCAAAATACATATAAACAAAAGGCTGACATGCTAGCAATTGCAGAATGAACGTATTGTAGTGAAATCTCTGTGACTTTATAGTGTAATGATTAATTCAGATGTTGATTTGGGGTAATATTACAGTTTTTAAAGATATTTTTTTTAGATTTCAATTATTTAAGATGTTCCTTTTTCTAATAGTTAACAATTTATTAACATATAAAGACTGAAAAACACAACAAAACTGACTGGTTTCCCATTAAGGTTTGAATAATAAGTTATTTTGCACTGAATATTCAAGCAATCTGTACCTTTTAAAATTCAAAATTACTTCTTTCATTGAAGAGCATAGCCCAAGAGATGCTGGCAGATTCAGTCACTTTCTAATGCAAAAACTACTTGATAAGGTTTTTTTTCCCGAGCAATTCCCTGATGCATCTAATGTGTCAAAAATAATTAGGTTTTGGCAGATTTACCATTGCAGCACAACCCTTTCCTTGGGTAGGGCCTGGATCATGTTAAGCCTTGTTTGTGTGTGACAGCATTATTATTCTTGTTAGTTACCCACTTCCCCCCATCATTCTGTTGTGTTTGGAAATTTCCCACCTCAACTAGTGTTCCTCACCAGTGTTTTTCTTCATTTATTGACAGTTGGTAAAAATATTCATTAATTTAGAGTTAAAAACATGTATCATCATGTCTCACTGAACTGCTGAGCTGAAGTTGATTAATGGCAAAGGCTGGCTGCAGGTTTTCCTCTTGAGAAGCAGCATGCTGGCCCTGCATATTAATGAGAGACTGTGGTTTCTATTAACAAGATAAAAAAGCAGGTCTTCTCTTGCTTCAGGGTAAAGAGGATGGATTTTTTTGTTATTATTATTTATGTAATATTTTTATCAGGTACTTGGTTTGAACCTTCCAAGCTTCTACCTACCTCACTTCTTTTCTAAAAAAAAAAAAAAAAAAGTGCATTTCAGCTAGAGGGGGGGGAAACTTGAGGATATGCACTGATTAATTTTCTATCATTATATTGTCACATTCAGCATAAAAATTAATTAGATAAAATTATGTGGGGGTGCATGCAAAAACACATAAGATTGCATGCTTTAAAACCATCATTGATAAATTGAAAATAACGTTGTATACTAAATTATTAGTTACTGATTTGTTGGTATTCATTTCATCAGAAATGCTGTTTTTCTTTCATATTTGGAAGAACATTAAAAGAAATTAAATAAATATGAGGAAGGTATGAATGGACTAGAGATGCTGTTGGTGTACATTAGATTTTTTTTGTACTCATTATCCTTTTCACAGTTTCCTTTAATCATTTTGCTATTTATATTGACAATTACAAATTCTAATGGACTTCTGGCAGTTTAAGTAAAGCATCATATGATAAACAATTCAAACAGGTCCAGGTAACTGATAAGAATTCTATCTTGAAACTCTATCATTATCTTTCAAAGATCTTCAAAACCAGAGCAGGCCAAGAATTTTATTAAGAAATTATATGGATGAATTACATGATGAGGGAGGTTAGTTACAATTTAGTTGGAATCCTATTTTTTTAATGTTTTCCTTGTGATAGAAGAAAGATAAAATTGCTCATTATCTACTGACAAATGTACTAAATAAATAACATTTTGACACACTGTCTTTTCCTTAGACACTCAATCCATGTCAAAGAAGAGCCAGTGACTGCTGAGGATGAAGACTGTCCCATGTCTTTGGTGACAACAGCAAATCACAGTCCAGAATTGGAAGATGATAGAGAAATTGAAGAAGAGCCTTTATCTGAAGATCTGGAATGAACAGAGACTTGGGAAACCTCAAAATGAAGGGACGTAACACTGACCTTCCCAACCACTCCATAACCATGAATATTTGACAGATTTTTACTGTGACTATTTATTAAGCATGGATAAAGGAGAAACAATCCTAAAGGAACTCATTAAGCCAGCCCTTTGGGAATCCAATTACAAGCAGACAAATAGCTTGGGTTTTTTTTTATTTTTTTCCTTTCTTTTTTAAAGATAAACTGATTTTCTTGAAAAACAAAACTGTTTATATATAATGGCTTGCCCATTCCAGAAATGTGGCTAACAAGGGTTCATTTCATGACTGAATATGAGGATACATGTTCTATAGAAACAAATGGGCCTCATATACTGCCAAAAATAGTGTTAGTTTCATCAGTGTGAAAACTCCAGCATACTGTAGTTGTAATAATGTTAGAAACAATTGCTGGTCAAGTTCAACTTGTTGCTATTGTTTTTAATTTGCACAGGAGTAGTATCAGAAATTAGTGTCATTGCTTGTATCTAGCTGAATTTTAAACTACAGAACATTAGTTTTTTTATGTTGGTGCCACCAACTGTAAATGACATAAGTTAGTTCTAACAAACCACAGTAATTAGACTGTTGCAACCATCTAAAATCTTCTAAGCTTCCAGTCTGTGCTGTTAATGTTAAGATGTAAAGTGCAATCCTAAGCTAACATTGTCTGTGCAAGCACCACAGAAACATTTGCATATCTGCATATATCTTACAACTGTACTCTTTACCTCCTTGTGATAAAGCTTTGTCTACCTGCAAACACAGTCAAAGGCTACAGCTGCAAACCAAAGCCTACTCTAACAATGGCCAATAACTCAATGACAGAAGCAGCCATATGCTTTGGTCAGCTTTCTGTAACTTTAATTAGTACAAAGGAACCTTTCCATGAACTACCTGCTGTTTTCTGATGACCTCTGGGATCTTTTCATTTAGCCCTAGACCAAGAAATAAATATGGGGGGAAAGTCAATTTTGTCACAGTGTAATCTTCTGAGGCCAAAAGTCAACCTCAATGCAGTGAAGATTTGTTTTTATTTTAAAACATAGGTCAAAACGAAGTTTGTGCAGAAGTTAACAATAGAAAGCAACAAACATGGATCACTAACCAAAATGATGTACTTGATGCAAATGCAGATTGCGTATTGTTATGTAAAATATGTTTTTTTAATTATGTTTCCTCTCCATTCAGACTGATTTCCCCTATCCCCACCCCAACCCCATGCCCTGTGATGGAATACATGTTGTTGGAAGAAGTCTTGTATGGTCTTAAACTTCGTTGTGTGCTACTTTTTATAATCTTAAGTTATAAATGACAAAAAAGTAGGAACCAAACATAAAAAAGGTCTAGTAAAGCCAAAAATTAATTTCATATTGATTTAAAGTAATCTAGGTGAGTTTTTACAATGAAAGCAAAGATTATAGCAATTGTAGTCCATGGTATTTATTTTCAGTCAAACCAAAGTTACATAAAATTCTGCCTCTGTTGATACGGGATACTAACACTAACAATACACTCCCTTTGGAAGACTTGCACAGGCCAAATAGTTGGAATGCTGTTTTTCCTCCTCCTCCTCCTCTTCCTCTTCCTCCTCTCCCCCCCCCCCATCCCTACCTTCCTACAATTCCAAATTCCAAATTACAATGGTACAATAATGGTGTATTTGACACTAGCATAGTCTAATGTTTGTTTATATCCTAGAAATGTTACATGTTGCTTTTCATGTGCTGTGCCAAGTCTTAATAATACTTCCCCCTCCCCCAACCAAGGGACCTCATAACCTGTTTATGGTTATTGCTTTACAAACAGTTTTTTTTTCCACAGAAGGTGGCTGCTAGAGCTTAACATAAGTCCCAGTTCCATGTGATGGGCCTGGATCTTGGAAACTAAGCTCATTGTATTCTTTGCTGAAATCAGCAAATAGACTTAAAGAGAAACACAGTCATCTATCACACCAAATAAAAGGACAAAATGGCTTTCGAAAGGGTTTTTCCCACTTAACCCAAAAGGCTTTTTGAAAGCTTCTACCTCTGCAAAAGAAAAAAACAAAAAGAAATTAGAACAATTATGGCAGATTGCATGAATTGTGAGATCATCACGGTAACTGCTATTTTTCATTACATTTGTCTTTGGGTCATGATAACAAAAGGTTTTAAACTAGTGACATCAAAAGAAAGCTATAACATGTGAATGAGGGTTTTCCCCAAGTCATCTGGGATCCCTGATATGTGGATGACTGAAAGGAACTGATGTTTCTTTCAAATGCATGTTCAAAGACTTTGATGGACTGGAAGTTACAGTGATAATTGGACCATCAAGAAGGTGGCCTAAGACTACAATGCTAAAGTATGCATACCTCAGTTACAAACCTTTTTGAAAGGAAGTCTCAGCCACAGAATGCATATACCTGTAGAGTTTTGCATGGGTTTTATATAAATACAGTTTAAAGAAAAAAATAGCTGCTTGCACATTATACCAGAAAAACCTCCAAAACTGCAGTTGCTTTGAAAAATAGACTTTAGGTTTTTGGGAGTTTTCTGAGATGCTTGGTCTGTATTTTGATAATTGTGCATATTATGTAAAAATGTTGGTGGACCCATAAATGACCAGACTTTTTCTAAGAAAAATGTTGCTTTAATGCATTTCATGAATTTTTACTCTGATATCATTGCTTGCTAGTAATAGCGAACCTGCTTTTCTGCATCTGCTTTGCGTAGCTATTGTAAGGCTTTGAACTAATGTATGTATTTATTGCTTGAACTTCTGTGCATACCTTATAAAGCATAATGTCTGACAATTTAAATGGCTCATGTATTCTTGCTTCTGTCATAAGCTGATAATGGGGACTATGATCTTTTGTATACAGCAGATTTTAACTGTAGCACATCTGTTTATGTATTGGTGGAATATACCTGTTTTATTTATCTTTTTTGAGGTAAACTAATTTTTGATACTTTTCATTACTGTGTATTGTGTTCATATCTTGAATTCTCTGACGTTAGAAGTCATGGTTGAGAATTGTAACAGCTGTTGTTCATTCTGTATTCATGGCTCTCAGTGCTAAATAAAATAAAGGACCAAACCTAGGATTTGAAAGAAAACTGTCTACCTCTAACACCAGGGAGTTATCAGACTTTGTTTTACATAGTTTTAGTCTACAAAGACATATTGCACAAACCTAATGGACTTAAAGCTTATATTCTATATGGCTGAATTCATGGCACAGTTGTATTGTTTCAAAATCAGTTAAAATGTCATTTGAATATTACAACTATTAGGTACTGCTAACTGGTTTTTTTTTTTTTGTTTTTTTTTTTTGATAACGCTATGTTTACAGGTCTTTAATTTTAGAAAATATGGTTTGGGATTTTTTCCTTTTGTTTTCCTTTTTTTTTTTTTTTTTTTTTGCAATGAAGGAATTAAAGCCCAGCCAGCTAGGAGTACAGCAAATGATCTTTATTCTGGGGGAAAAAAAGAGATGAAGAATTTGAGTGCTCTAGTCCCAACCAAGTTCAAGGTTCCATGGTTTGTTTCTCTAAGATTCCTCAAATTGGACATTCACTTTTGGAGATTCTCCTTCAGGATTTAGATAAAACATTCCAATCCTGGGGTACATTTTTTAAAGACTAGTGTAATTGCTGCTTATAAAGCACTTACAAAGACTTGTTATTTCAAGAGTGCATTTATGGACAGAATGGGTTTTGTCCATAAATCAGGCATATTTAACAAAGAAGATGTAAATTTTACTATAGCATTAATGTATAGTGTTTTCACTGCTGCTGGATGTAAACAATGTAAATGAAGCCATTTCATTCACTTGCTTAAGTTTCTGGTGTATAAATAAAAAAGTCTTAATTCTTTTTGACCCATTTATAGCCCACAAGGTTTTAATTCTTTTCTCAGAAGTCATGTTTCCATCTTACAAGTTCGGTTCCTATATGTTTATGTAGGAATCATATAATCTTTGGCAGCGTGTTATGACGATGCTTGGAGGTGCCCCAAGAGCTGTAAAAGGAAGATTAAAGGACAGGTTGACAGAACCTATCACCTGCTTTATTAAATACTACATGAAGCTGTTCAAACACACATTTATTTATGCTTAACTACCTATGTTTATAATGAACACATGTTCTAGTCTGAATTGAGAAAAGAATAGAGTTGTGCATAAGATCAAAATTTTATCCAGCATTCCATTATTTCAGAATGTGGAAAACCATCAAGTAAAAATGGGGACAATAGTATTAAAAGTTCTAAAAGTTATTTTAATTAATTTGATAGTTTCATACTCTATGATTTGTCAAATCACGTTCATGTGCAAGTGAAGTATGTCCTTTCAAGTCCTGAATTTCTCATTTTTTATTAATTGGCATTTTGTTCTATGAAAAGACATAGGGGAAAAAAATCACCCTATCCCCTTACTGCTCATCATGTGTATTATACATACTGTACTTACACATTTTTCTTATCCTGTCTTGTAAACTCTTATCCATATTTTTCCTAACCACCAACATATCTTTAATAAAAAGTTAATTTAGCAGTCTCTTATCATGTTCTTGCTATCTTGTTAATTCTCCAATGCTGCACCTTCATTCATAGTATGATGACCAAAATTATACAAAATGAGTGTATTAAAGGCACTATGACACTGAAAGGTTTATTAATTAATTTGTTACTAAGTCCCAACATAAAATTTCCTTCTCAGCTGCTCTACCATGTAAAATAAAAAAATTATTCATTGCATGCAGTAATAATGAATATGAAGTGCTTTCTGTGCTATTAACCCCTTAGTGAAGGGATAACTGCATCACTTCCAACTAAAAGTTAGTGTTAAGTCTACTTTGTGTTGCACAATTCCAACAGTAGGGGGGGAATCAACAAAAAAGTATAAAACGAAAGAATAATATATAACCATTAACAGCACATAAAAGTAGTTAATGTGAACCTTAGGTCATTTGATCTATCCATGAACCTAGGATTAGATAATAGAGTCCTCCTTTAGTGACCAGAAAGATAACTTCCAAGTTAGTTCAGCTACTATTATTGGACAGTGAAGATAATAATAATAATAATAATAATAATAATAATAATAATAATAATAATAATATGTTGGAAGGGACCTTGGAGGTCATCTAGTGCAACCCCCCCTGCTCAAGCAGGAAAACCTATACCACCGAGTGCCTCAAAACTGCCCTGCCCACTCCACCCCCATCCCACCTACCCGCAGGACCACCTACCACCTCCAGGGCCCATCACAGCAGATCGCCCAGGCGGCCCTGCAGCACCATGGCAGCCACACCCTCCACCCTCGCCCTACAGCATCATCTGCATGCCACGGGGCACGAGGGTGGAGTCTTGTCCCTGCTGCCCAGATGACATGTCCTTGGCTGTGCTGCTCTGCGTGGGCCGTGCCCAGGGGCGACTCCTCCGGGGGGCTGCTGGTGAGGAGGGGGCCACAGGGTGAGGTGGGACTGGGGCAACCATGCGCATGCCTACAGAGAGGTCTCTGAGCACCACCTCTGGCAAGCATGCCATAGGTTCACCACCACTGCCCTATACCATTTCGGAAAACAGCTATCCAGTCTCTTCTTAAAAACTTCCAGGCAGGTTGTTCCACTGGTTAATTGTTCTGTCAGGAAGTTTCTCCTTAGTTCTAGGTTGCTTCTCTCCTTGATTAGTTTCCATCCATTGCTTCTTGTTCTGCCTTCAGGCACCTTGGAAAATAGCCTGACTCCCTCTTCTTTGTGGCAGCCCCTGAGATATTGGAATACTGGTATCATGTCCCCCCTCATCCTTCTCTTCATTAAACTAGACATACCCAATTCCAGCCAGCTGTTCCTTATATGTTTTAGCCTCCAGTCCCCTAATCATCTTTGTTACTCTTCTCTGTACTCTTTCTAGAGTCTCAACATCTTTTTTACATTGCGGTGACCAAAACTGGATGCAGTATTCCAAGTGTGGCCTTACCAAGGCATTGTAAAGTGGTATTAACACTTCACGTGATCTTGATTCTATCCCTCTGTTGATGCAGCCTAACACTGTGTTGGCCTTTTTGGCAGCTGCAGCACACTGCTGGCTCATATTTAAGTGATTGTCCACTAGTACTCCGAGATCCCTCTCACAGTTACTACTGTTGAGCAAGGTACCCCCTATACTGTACCTGTACATTTGGTTTTTCTTGCCTAAATGTAGAACCTTGCTTTTTTCACCATTGAATTTCATTTTGTGTTCAAGTCTGTGTTCAAGTCTGTCCAGATCCTTCTGTATCTTAAACCTGTCTTCTGGAGTGTTGGCTATTCCTGCCAGCTTGGTGTCGTCTGCAAATTTGATGATTTTTCCATCTATCCCCTCGTCCAAATCATTAATGAAGATGTTGAAGAGCACTGGGCCCAGAACAGAGCCCTGGGGCACCCCACTACACACTTCCCTCCCTGTAGATGCGGTTCCATTGAGATGAAACTCAGAAATTGGATATAATGGATCTGCATTCCCAGGGAGAGCCTATAACCTGCACCTGTTCCCCAAAGGAAGATGGGTGTTGGTAATAGGCGATTCTATTTTCAAAGGAACAGAACCATCATCTGCAGACCAGACATACAACCTAGGGAGGGATGTCATCTCCCTGGACCAAAAATCAGAGAGGTGGCCGAGAATCTAACCAAAATAATTAGATTACTACCCTTTCCTTCTCCTATACATTGGGACAAATGACACAATAAAGAACCTGAGTACAATATTGAGAAATTATAAACAACTAGGCAATAAAGAAGCTAGGAGCATAAATAGTGTTCTCATCAATACTCCTAATGAAAGGCCAACACCCATTTAGGGAAAAAGGAATTCTAGAAATAAACCACTGGATAAAGGGTTGGTGTCACCCAGAAAACTTTGGTTTTCTGGACCATGGACTGCATTTCTTTGCAAAGGATGGGTTGCATCTCACAAAAACAGGGAAAATGTACTCAGAAAAAGACTGGCCCATCAGAAGGGCTTTAAACTAAAATTGAGGGGGAAATATCTAGAACACAAAAAGAGTCATAAATCCCAAGAAAACAAATAAAACAATGAGGCAGAGAATGATGAGAAAAAAATCCTCAAACAACAATCAGGAGATGCAGGAAACATACCCCACGGATAGGCATAAAAGTTCTAAATGCTTATATGAGCTTGGGGAAACAAACGGTAAATTAAAAGCAACAGTACATGAGGGCAGATATGACATAGTTGGCATTACAGAAATCTTGTAGGAGGAAAGCCATGACTTGAATGTATTGATGGATGGATACAAATTGTTCAAAAGAAACAGAATGTAAGGACCCACCCCACTTTGCATCTTAAGAAGACAGAACTCTTGGAATAATTCTTCCAAAAGGAATCCTTTATTAAGAGAAAATGGTTGCAGGCATGCTAGACAGGACTTGGGGTTCAAGCTCTTCCATTCAAGGTTTTAAGGGGTTCCCCAGTAGTCCCACCCAATCAACCCCCCTTCCAGTGATAGTTTCAAGTATCACAATTCCACCCCCTTTCTTCTTTCTTCCGTCTGCATGGGGACTTCAGATAACTACATGAAAGGCAACTACCCTCCTTTGGTATGTTAACGCTTCGAGGTTACAATAAACACACATTCAGCATTCAGCTCTTTGAAGTGTAAAGAAGGAAGTGAGGGCCATAAAGCCCCTTTGTTCTCCCCCTTCTCTCCCTCTTATGGCAGAATCCAGAGAAGGCAGAATTGGGAGTTTCTATATTTGATAATTTAAAGATGAAATATAATTGGATTCTGACATCCGGCCCCTCTTAACAATAAGAGAGATCCACCTGAAAGAAAACACAAGTATAAAATTTAGTCAGGCTTGTTAGGATACTCTGTGTGAAACTTCTTCAATAGCTTCGGGGCTCTGACATGACGTTTATGGACCCACTCATTTTGTGAGGGAGGTAGGTGTTTCCAGGCAACTAGGTACTGAGTTGCCCCATGATATCTCCTAGAATCAAGGATTTCCTTTATTTCGAAGTGTTGTTCACCCTCCACCATGAGTGGAGGTGGTGGTGGGGGGATTTTTGGCCGTAGATGTGACTGATGCTCTCTTTTCAGCAAGCTGCAATGAAAAATTGGGTGTATTTGCCTGAGGTTTTTGGGTAATTCTAATTCTACTGTTACTGGATTTATGATTCTTTTAATTGGAAAAGGTCCTATATATTTTGGTCCAAGTTTTTTACAGGGCTGTAGGGACTTTAGGTATTTTGTAGATAAGTACACCATTTCTCCTATAATGAATGGTGTAGGCTCAACCCTTTTTTTTATCGGCTTGTGCTTTGTATGCCCGCCTAGCTTCATCTAGTGATTTTCTGACTATTGGCCAGGTGTTTTGTAGGTTTTCCATCCATTCTTTCAGTGAAGGGATCGTTGGTTCTTTTGGGGTTAACTCTGGCATAGGGTTGAAACTTTGACCGTTGGCTATTTGAAAAGGAGTGTAGCCTGTGCTGGAGTGGACTGCATTATTGTAGGCAACTTCTGCAAAAGGAAGTAAGTCCGTCCAATCACTCTGTTGGAAATTTAAAAAACATCTCAAATATTGCTCAAGTACCGACTGGCAGCGTTCCGCTTGTCCATCTCCTTGAGGGTGGTGGCTAGATGTCAATCCCTGAGTGGTCCCTAAGAGGGATAAAAATTCCTTCCAAAATGCAGACGTAAATTGCACTCCCCTATCAGAGATGATGCGTTGGGGTGCCCCGTGCAATCTGTAAATGTGCTGGATGAAAAGTTTTGCTAAGGCCTTTGCAGTGGAAATTTTTTGGCAAGGGATAAAGTGCACCTGTTTGGAAAATAGGTACGTGACTGTCCAGATAACAGTATTCCCATTGCTTTCTGGCAATTCCACTATAAAATCCATGGCTATTTCCCTCCAGGGGGCTGAGGGACTTGCCACTGGTTGTAACAGCCCTGGCGATTTCCCTTGCAACCTCTTTGCTGATGCACAGGTTGGGCAGCTGGCAACATACTTCTATGTCCTTTTATTATTGATTGCGCCACCCAAAATTGACCGTGTTAATTTAAGTGGGTAAAGTGTGTTTGTAACTATCCAAATCCCTGCTTGATTTTGTGTCATTGAAAGGTGCATGAAGTTAGTCGTTGAGTTGTTTTCGGTATATATAGATTTTCCCTACCCAAGGCAATCCGTCTCTCATTGTTCACACATGTTTGTTTTTCTGGAACCAATCATCTGTTTCCAAACTTTTTCTGAATTCAATCCCAGTTTGGCTGTCCAGTTGTGGTTTTATTTTGGCTTGGGTTCTTGTGGTTACTGGCGCTGCCAGTTGTGACTCTGCCATTATTGGTCTAGAGTCTGTGGTTCGTGCGCTGTTATATTGGGGCATGCGAGATAGTGCCTCTGCCAGGAAGTTCTTTCTTCCTGGTAAATGTTTGAGCTTAAATTGGACTTGGTGAAAATGCTGGGACCAGCGGGCTTGTTTGGGATTGAGTTTCCTGGA